>NC_132909.1:7252094-7527094 GCF_047675955.1 Chlorocebus sabaeus
GCCAGCCCCTACCTCACCCAGAGACCACTAAAGATCCTTCCTTCACCCTCCACCTCCACCTGCACCAATGTCCCTAAGCCCTTACCATCAGGGGCTGGTGCTGCTGCTCTGGAGTCGCTATGCTGCCTGGGGCCTCTCCCTGCCCATGACAAGGAACACGGTCCTGGGGTTACACAAACCTGAGCTGAGTCCTGGGGCAGCGGCTTCCTTGCTGTGTGTCCTTGAGGGAACTGCTTCACCTCTCTGGGCTTCGAGTGTCTTCTCTATCAGACAGCACCGCTTGAGACAATAACGGTGAGGTCTCAATAGCATAACAGAGGTAATATACATAGTAAGCAATAGACAAGCACTGAGAGGCCAAGAGCACAGATAGACTCCAGCTTGAGTCCCACGCCTGCCACTGCCTGTCTCTCACAGGGTCTTTGAGGGGATTAAACATGGTTGAGTGAGAGAGAGGAGCACAAGCCTGGCCCAGGTAGTGCCCCTTCAGGTGTGCAAGCCAGGCATGGTGCTTAGAGCTTCCATACAACGTCTATGTGTGGTGGGCACCACCGACCTCATTTGACAAGGGAAGGGGCTGTGGCTCAGAGAGGGATGGCCACATCAAGGTCACCCTGGGTGGCAGGCAAACTCCAGACTGAACTCAGCTGCCACACACCAAGAAATTAATTGTAACCTGATGCCTCTCCTCTGGAGAAATTGAGGGGGGGTAGACTTTCATTAACGTTCTGCCACAAATGACCCGCACTCCTGAGGGCCCCTCAGACCCCCACCCTCCAGCCTCCCCTCTGGCTGTCTCTGTGCACTCACCTACCTGTCTCCCGCCTGCCTGCTGTGCCCAGCTGGGGCCTCCACCTTCCTCTGGCTTGGACTGGTCAGGTGCAGCCTCGGTGCCCAGCTGTTCAGTCCATACCCTCCGCCCTTCGGAGGACGACCTCACCCTTCCTTTGTTAAGCCCCTTGTCTACCACATCCGCATTCATGGTCTCACGGGGGCCTTTGGCCCAGTTCCTGACTGTGATGGGCAGACTGTGGGCATTTGGTCTGGCTGTGCACATCCTGGCCCTGTGTGGTTGGGGGTGTGCATGGCTTCAACCTTGAGGGGACACAACCCCATTGACCAGTGGAGAGGGTCCTGGTCCTGTGACCTTGAATGTCTCTAATTATGTCCTTAAGCATAATGCCATTCTGTGTGTGTGTGTGTGTGTGTGTGTGTGTGTGTGTACACGCACGTGCGCAGTGGGTATACAAGGCCCTGTATGTTCACATCCTCTCCACATGCATGAACCAGATCCCCATATGTGAAACCCAATCAGTGACCTTGAACGCCTCAGATCTGGCTTGGGGGCTGATCCGGAGATGGATAAATAGGTCCTGTCCTGGCTGCCTCTGGCTGCGGCTGCATGTCTTTGACCTTGAATGCCGAGCCCCATGTCTGAGTGCTGTCCCAGACAGCAAGTCCACATCTGAGAGCTGGCCTTCTGGATTAGTGTCTGCAGCTCTAACTCTAGAAAACGGCTTGTGGGTGAATCACGGTTTTAACCTTGACTTTTTTTTTTTTTTTTTTGGAGACAGAGTCTTGCTCTGTCGCCCAAACTGGAGTTCATTGGTGCAATCTTGGCTCACTGCAACCTCCTCCTCCCAGGTTCAGGCAATTCTGTCTCCGCCTCCCGAGTAGCTGGGGTTACAGGCACGCACCACCACACCCAGCTAATTTTTGTATTTTTTTTTTTTTTTTTAAGTAGAGACAGGGTTTTCCACGATGTTGGCCGGGCTGGTCTCAAACTCCTGACCTCAGGTGATCCACCCACCTCGGCCTTGGCCTCCTAAAGTGTTGAGATTACAGGCGTGAGCCACCACACCTGGCCAACCTTAACTATTTATTATATGTAGGTCTGTGCAGATGTCTGACTTACTTTGGCCATCTTCAGGATGGACCTAAACTTTCACGAGTATGTCCCTATGACTAAATCCAGGTGTCATTTGTAAAAAACAACTAATATTTATTAAGTAGCTACAATGGGCCAGGTATCACTCACCATACATTCACACATGCACACACACATACACATTCCTACCTCATCCTTACAGCAATCCTTATTTTACAGATGAGGAAACAGAGGCACAGAGAGGTCAAATAACTTACTCAAAGTTTCACAGCTAGTACATTCGAACCCAGGCTTAAGGACCCCTTCTTTGTCCAGACCCTATATGGAAGTGTCTGTGACACCGGATGCCAAGACCCACACTAGATATGTTGAATTTAGGTCTGAACCATATCCAGTTCTGTGTATGTGTTTGTGCATGCGTGTGTGTGTGTATTCATGTCTTAACCATCCATATTCATATACACATATGAACATCCGTGCTGTGATTCTTTTCTTTTTTTTTTTTTTGAGATGAAGTTTCACTCTTGTCACCCAGGCTGGAGTGCAATGGAGCAACCTCGGCTCACTGCAACCTCCGCCTCCCGGGTTCAAGCGATTTTCCTGCCTCAGCCTCCAGAGTAGCTGGGATAACAGGCACCCGCCACCATGCCAGCTAATTTTTTGTATTTTTATTAGAGACGGGGTTTCACCATATTGGCCAGGCTGGTCTCGAACTCCTTACCTCAGGTGATCCACCTGCCTCGGTCTCCGAAAGTGTTGGGACTACAGGCATGAGCCACTGTGCCCAGCCTGTGCTGTGATTCTTGAAGCTGCAACCCATGTGCCTGCAAGTGAATTTCAGCTTCCAGTCCTATCCATAGCTGTACCTAAGTTTGGAAGCTAGATGTGCATGTATGCATGTCCATGACCTTGTATGGTCACATCTGGGACTCATACTGCACAATGAACTTGGCTGACATGTCCAGACTCTGGGGCCAAGGCTATGTCACACATACTGAGTGGCCACATCCGTTTGATGTCAATGACAATTTGGTGAACTTGAAGGATTGGTTTCAAGTGACCCACTGTCTGAACCTGTATCCAGTGCCCCTGTCTCCACCCCCAACCACAGAGGACTTCTTGCCCTCTGGTCTGTTCCCCTTCCTGTCTCTCCCCGAGTCTTATAGCAAATGGGGTGGGGGCTCGAGTTTTGGAGAAAGCAGGCAGCGGTTGTAAACAAACAACAGAGCAGGCCACTGCACTTCAGCCTGCGCAAGAGAGTGAGACTCGGTCTTAAAAAAAAAAAAAAAAAAAAGAAAAAAAACAGCGCAAGGTATCTTGAGAAGTTAGAGGAAAGGCATAGGCATATAGTAGTTAGGGTAGGGTGCAAGGAAGGTGTAGGAGGCAATGCAAAGGTCCCTGTCCTCAGGCATCCTCTACCCCTTCTCCTAGCAGCCCAGGATGGTGACAAGTTGCTGGAAGGTGACGAGTGTGCACCCCACTCCCAGCCATGGCAAGTGGCCCTCTACGAGCGTGGACGCTTTAACTGTGGCGCTTCCCTCATCTCCCCACACTGGGTGCTATCTGCGGCCCACTGCCAAACCCGGTATGAAAGCAGGGCTCAGGGTCCTGAGGGAGCCTGGTGCGGGGAAGAGCTCCTAGCTTTGGGGGAAGACGGAGGCAGACGCCAGAACTCCTGGGTTCTGAAAGACGAGGAGGCTGGATGTCAAGCCTCTGGGTGAGAGGGGAGTGTGTGTTTCAAAGCCTTAGATCTCTGAAGGGGTAAGGAGAAGACTAGTTCCAGCTTTTGAGCCTCAGTTCTAGAGAATCCTGGAATCAGGGAGAGACCAGCAGGGGGCTGGGAGTAGTTGGAGGGGATAGAGTTCTAGGAGTCCGCCTGACTTCAGACTCGTTGGTCCTTGAGGAGCATTTTGGCTTCAGGGTCTTGGGAAAAGGTAATGGGATGTCGAGATTCCTAAAGGGTCGGGGGACCTCGGGCTGCCCACTCTTTGATCCTTCTGTCCTCTACTTGCGGGTAACCCCTGGCGGGAAAACCACTCGCCCTCACAGCTTCATGAGAGTGCGCCTGGGGGAGCACAACCTGCGCAAGCGCGATGGCCCAGAGCAACTACGGACCGCGTCTCGGGTCATCCCACACCCGCGCTACGAAGCGCGCAGCCACCGCCACGACATCATGTTGCTGCGTCTAGTCCAGCCCGCACGCCTGACCCCCCAGGTGCGCCCCGTGGTGCTACCCACGCGTTGCCCCCACCCGGGGGAGGCCTGTGTGGTGTCTGGCTGGGGCCTGGTGTCCCACATCGAGCCTGGGACCACCCGGAGCCCCCAGTCACAAGGTGCGTGAAAGGATGGAGCTGGATGCGAGGCCTCAAGGAATCCTATGCTCCAGGGCTCTTGGGCGGAGGGGAGAAGGGCCAGAATGTATGGATCTGCTCCAAGTCCGCTGTCCTCCCCAGTGAGTCTCCCAGATACGTTGCATTGTGCCAACATCAGCATTATCTCGGACACGTCTTGTGACAAGAGCTACCCAGGGCGCCTGACGAACACCATGGTGTGTGCAGGCGCGGAGGGCAGAGGCGCAGAATCCTGTGAGGTCAGAGCCCAGAGGGGCCCTTAGGCGGAAAAAGAGGGATGGAGACAGGTGTGGGAGTCCGAATGGGGTTGTATTTTCTTTGCTTTGGGCCAGAGAAGATGCCAGGGTTAGGCTTGGAGATGGAGTGGGAAGAGAAGTTAGAATAGGGGTGAGGTTGGAGTTGGGGTTATAGGTGGGGATTGCGTTGTTTGAGGTGGATAATGTGATAGTTGGTTTGAGATGGCATGGGTTGGGGCTGAGAATGGGAATGCTTTGGTTTGATTTTGGGTGGGAAATATGTTAGGATCGAATTGGGATGAGGTCGATTTTATTTGGAATGCAGAAGACACGAAGATTGAGATTGGATTTTGAGATGGGCATGGGTTTGGTTTAATTTCGAATGGTGAGGATGTGGGCTGGGTTGGATTTAATTTAGTTCAGTTGCACTGGGGTTACATGGGGCATTGGACATAGGTTGGGTGAGTTGTATTGAGCTGTGTTGAACTGGGGTTGGGGTTGGGTTGGCTCCGTTTGGGATAAACTGGGACAATCCCAACTGAGTTGGGTTGGGATTCCCTGGGATGGGGATGGATTGGGTTTGGGGTGAGATTGCAAATGGTGATTAGGATGAGGATGAATGCAGTGAATCCAGGAGGTTTCACTCAACCTGAGACCCCATCTTTTCCCCACAGGGTGACTCCGGGGGACCCCTGGTCTGTGGGGGCGTCCTGCAGGGCATTGTGTCCTGGGGTGATGTCCCTTGTGACAACACCACCAAGCCTGGTGTCTATACCAAAGTCTGCCACTACTTGAAGTGGATCAGGGAAACCATGAAGAGGAACTGACTATTCTGGCCTATTACCTGTGCCCCTGACTGAGCAGAGGCCTCCACAGCTGGCCAGCAGCCCCACCTGACATGGAACAGAATGGAGCCGTCCCCCAAGACCCTGTCCAAGGCCCAGATGTTAGCCAAGGATTGTCCCACCTGAGGACAAAGCTGGCGCTCAAGGTCACCTGTTTAATGCCAAGATAACAAAGCACTGATCCAAGTTTCTCTGTAGGAATTTCTGTGACTTTTTTCTGGGGTCAAAGGGAAACCCAGAGACACTGTACACTGTTCCTTTTCACCCACCACCCCGATCCCTAGGTGAGGAGAAGCGGCTTGAAGCAGGGCTCCATTCATTCAACACACATGACCACCCGTGTGATCTTGAACAAGAGGCCCAATCTCCCTTGGCCTTGGTTTCCCCATCTGTAAAATGAGACCATCTTATTGCTGACTTCAAAGGGCTATTTTGAGGATTAAATGAGATGATTCCTCTGAACTGATTAAAATAGTGTCTGGCACTGAGTAAATACCTTCTATCTCTGGATCCCACTTGTAGGACCTAGCAGACACTAGATTGCTAACAATGGCTTTTTCTTTAAGATTTAGTTCTGGGCCGGTGGCTCACACCTGTAATCCCAGCACTTTGGGAGGCCAAGGCGGGCCTTGAACACTTGAGGTCAGGAGTTCAAGACTGGCCTGGCCAACATGGTGAAACCCCATCTCTACTAAAAATACAAAAAAATTTAGCCGGGCATGGTGGCACACGACTGTAATCCTAGCTACTTGGGAGGGTGATGTGGGAGGATCGCTTGAACTTAGGGGGCAGGAGTTCAGTGAGCCGAGATTGCGCCACTGCACTCCAGCCTGGTGATAGAGCAAGACTCCATCTCAGAGAAAAAAAAAAAAAAAAAAAAAAAAAATTAGGTTCTGGGTTTCCTGGTAGCCATGGCAAAAAGGCAAATACTGTCCTTTTCTTAGCCAGGTCCCTGATATACAGCAGAGGCTGAAACTCTGAGCTGCTTTGATTTTACCAAAAAGCTAAGACAATATGTTGGAAGCCTATAGGTTTACCATTGAGGCTGCAGGAATCTAGTTCCTAATTGTCTTCAGAGACTAAAAAATGTGATGTTCAAGGTAGCTGAACGTTGGAAGTACATGAACCTGGCTCGTGAGACCTAAATATTGTACTGGTGGAATGGGGGTGGGGGGAGGGGGTCATTGGAATCTGTGGTTAGCCTGATCTTGACCTGTGAGGGAAGGTTGTCCAGATCTCTAGGACTTTGGAGGACAGGACGTTGAGCACCATAACTGGGAATAAGAAGTGGGAGGCTCACTGGGACCCCAACACTGTTTGGGAGGGACATTGGATTTTGTAATGCTAAAGAACTTACCCTGGGAGACCCCTGAAACTTCACATTCCTGGATCTGGAGGCACTAGGAATGTGGTGATGTGTACCCCAAAATTTTATTATAAAAGGAACAGTAGCTTTGGGGACCTAGGTCCTGGGTCTGGGAGTGCAAGAACCAGGGCATTCTGAAGGCCAAGGCTTATATTTCAGGGGGAACTGGCAGCTGAGATGCTAGTATCTTGGCTCTGAGTGGTGCAGGGAATCAGAGCCCTAACTGCTGATATTTGAGGGCACCAGGCCTTGGGGTGCAGGGCCTTAATTGGGACTTAGGTATATGGGGCTTTGTACCGGGGGTCACTGATTCCTACGCCCTCCTGCTTCTACTTCCCCTCAGTCCCCCCTTGCCTCACTGGCTGTTGCCCAGAGCAAAGCCCCAGAGCCACAGGCCCTGCCCCATTTGGCTTCAACCCCAGGAATGCGTCCAGCGTGATCCAGGGCCTGCAGAGCAGGTGCTGGCTCTCCCTCTGCGTCCACAGCTCTGGGGACTGGGGGGGGCGGGGGGAGGCGATTGTTCAGCCCCCAGGCAACAGGGGAAGGGCCTTGGCCAACATCTGGGAGCCAGCAGGGCAGGGGTGGGGCTCTGAGGGGATAAGAGCTTTTAAAAGGCTCCCCAGGGAGGTTCCCCAGCTCCTCCACCTGCCGGCCCCGGACACCTCTGTCACCATGTGGTTCCTGGTTCTGTGCCTCGCCCTGTCCCTGGGGGGGACTGGTGAGACAGTGGGGGGATGTGGGAGGGGGAACGGGCCCTGATTCTCTTGCTGCCCTCACCCCGCCGATAAGCCCTTTCCCTCCAACACCCCAGCCTCGTCCCTCCGGCCCACAGTCTATCCTGATCCGGGGTGCCCCAGCTCTTATCTATCTTGCACGGCCCCACCCTAAACTTCCACCCCAGCTCCACCATGTTGTCACAGTCCTCACTCTCACACCAGATCCCTGCTCCTCCCAGGAAGCCTCAGTACTTTCTTCTCTTCCCTAGCCAATGCCCTGTCCCACCGCTTACCAAAGGGGCAGATGCTGGGCCATCTCTGTCTCTCTCTGGAGGACCCCAACTCTCCCATGGGCTTCCCCAACCCCACAGGACCCTGAACATCCCCTCCTGCCCCCTAGGTTCCCTGCGGCCACCTATTTGGCTCCTGAATCTACAAATCCCACCACACTCCAGTGACTTTTTCCATCCAGCTGTCCGCTCTCAACTGTGTCTTCCAGACCCTGACATCTGGTCTCCCCAATCCTTCCAGGGTCCCCCAAATTTCACCAGACAACCCTGCTTCCCAAACTGGCATGTGGGATCCCCCATCTGGTATGGGGGGTCTGCAAATGTCCCTTCCCACCCAGCACCCCCAGCTCTCCCAGGAAAAACAGGCACACCCTCCCACCACATGCTCCTTTCCTTGGGGAATTTCCATCCCGCCCCAGTCCCCAGCCCTTCTCCACCTGAATTGTTCCTGCACAGCTCTGGTTTTCTGGAACCCCACCCCAAGGATCCTGAATGCCTTCTCAGCCAGCCCTCCCGCCCTGGCCTCCCCCAGGTCCACCAGGATGTGATTCTACAACCTCACATCGAGCGGGCCCTGCATTGCATTCCCACACCTGCTCGGTGCCTGTTTTGACCACTTCTCCAATCCTCTTCCTGGGATTGAGGGCCCCACATTCCTCCAGTACCCTCAGACCATGAACCCCATCCCTTGAGAAACAAAGATCCATCCTTCACCCTGTCCGAGAAGGACGGCCACTCACGCCTCCCTCCTCCTGAGCCCCGTCCCAGTCCTGACCCCAACTCTGTTCTCAGGGCCCCAACCTCCCTTCAGATTGCCATTCCCAGTTCACAGGAAGGACCCCAAAACCTCTCGGAAGCCCACCCCTACCCTTAACCATAGCCCTTTATTTTACCCATTAACCAGGAAGCCCTGAAATCTAACTGTCCCAGCCAAGCTGGCCCCTTCCAACTCCAGTGTAGGGACCCCAAGTCACCCCCAAACTCGTCAGTCCAGATGCTCTTCTTGACCTCTCAGACCTGGTTCACTAAAGCTGCATCCTCTCCTGAACCCCCAAAGCCCAACCCAGATCCTGTTTCCCTAGCCTGGGAGCCCCTTAGTCCTCCAGATTCTTCCTTAGTGAGCCTCTGATCCTATCTCACCCTTGGTGCCTTGATCCCTGATTTCCAGAATCCTTTTCCACTCTCCTAACCCACCACCTCCCATCCCCCAGCCCCAGACCCCAAATGACCTGACACCCAGATGCAGTGTCGGCTGCAGACACTGTCTCATGTCTCCTACCCTGATCCCTGGAGGCTGCTCTACTGTCAGAGCATGAAATCTCCCCACCAGGGCCAGCCAGCACTCCAAAAGCCCAGGGAACAGTCCAGAGTCTCAGCCCTTCCCAACACCCCTTGCCCATGTCCCCAGACCTCCAGCCCTGGTCCTCTACCCGCAATGTCCCTTCAGACCCACAGCCCCAGCTCCCTCTCCTAGCCTTGTCCCTGGCCTCTCCTGCCAACCCTGCCCTCCCTGACCCAGCACCGCCTCTGCAGGTGCTGCGCCCCCGATTCAGTCCCGGATTGTGGGAGGCTGGGAGTGTTCCCAGCCCTGGCAGGCGGCTCTGTACCATTTCAGCACTTTCCAGTGTGGGGGCATCCTGGTGCATCGCCAGTGGGTGCTCACAGCTGCCCACTGCATCAGCGAGTGAGTAGGGGCCTGGGGCCCGGGAGGAGGGCATCTATGCAGCCACAGGATTGAGAGGCCAGTGGCATTCCCCTTGGATAACCTCAGGCAAGACTTGGGGGGACTGAGGCAGAGAGGAAGGCTCTGGCGCAAGTCGCATGGCAGAGCAGAGCTGGGCTGGACACCCTCCCCAAGGCTCCCCGGGTCTCTTGGGATCTGGTTCTGCTTGTGCCTCTGTGTGACTGTGCTTTGGTCTCTATCTTTCTCTCTCTTCCCTGTCTCCTTGTCTCTGCATCTCCCCTGTCTCTGTCTGTCTCTGGGTCTCTCTGTGGCATCTCCGTCACGGTGTCTCACTCTCCATCTCTCTACCCATCTCTCTCTCTCTGGGTCTCTACTTCACCCTCCCCCATCCCTACTAATAACACACCCAGATGGGCCTAAGGGAAGCCCCAGAGTAAAGGAAGGGCTTTATCCCCAATGTGTGTGCCTGGGAGGGGGCGCCTCTCCCTCTGCCCAGCCCCCCACAGGATATCCCTCCTCTCTGGAGGGACACAGGGAAGGGCTGGTTTCAGCGGGAGCTGGGTGGGGCAACTGAGGGAGGAGGAAGGAGGCGGGGCGAGAAACACGGAGGAGGGTGCCGGGGAGGGAAGGGGGCCTCGACCTTGGACTTCAGGCCAGGCCACCTGCCCCTGGGGAGCCCGCACCACAGCCCCAGCTGCAGCTGAGCCGCTCTCAGGCCTCCCCTCCTCCCTACCTGCCCCTACTCTCCCCAGGGCCTCCCTCCCTTTTCTCTCCCACACTCGGTCACTCCTCCTTCTTCTCTGCCTCTGTTTCTCGTTCTCGCTCTGACTTCCCGCGTCCTTTTTCGTTTGTCTGCTTCTCACTCCCTTCTGGGTTCTGTTCCCTCTTCCTCCCTCTTCCCTGGGCCTGTTTCTCGCTGTCCCTGTCTTTTCTCCTTCTCACCGGCCTCTTTTCTCCTCATCCTTTTTCTCATTGCCCTCCCTTCTGCCTTTCTCACCCCTCTGTCCTTTTGAGCTCTTTTTCGCTCTGTCTCATTTACCTTTTGCACTCTCACACTCTTTCATCTTCCCATTCGCTGTCTGTATTTCTCCATAACTATGGCTTTCTTCCTCTGTCTCCGCCCACCCACATTTTTCTCTTTCCCTCTTTGGGGACCCTCCGCCATGCTCCCCTGCCCCATCCTCCTTTCCCCTTCCCGTCTTCTCATCCCTCCATTCCCATCTTTCCTCAGCAATTACCAGCTCTGGCTGGGTCGCCACAACTTGTTTGATGACGAAGACACAGCCCAGTTTGTTCATGTCAGTGAGAGCTTCCCACACCCTTGCTTCAACATGAGCCTCCTGAAGAACCACACCCGCCAAGCAGATGAGGACTACAGCCACGACCTCATGCTGCTCCGCCTGACGCAGCCTGCCGAGATCACAGAAGCTGTGCAGGTTGTGGAGTTGCCCACCCAGGAACCCGAAGTGGGGACCACCTGTTTGGCCTCCGGCTGGGGCAGCATCGAACCAGAGAATTGTATGTGGGGGCAGGCTGTGCAGCCCAAGGCGGGGATGGGGACTCCTGCCTCCGAGGGAGAAAGGGCCAGGGAAGCAGGTGAGGTCGGGCTGCAGCCCTTTTTCTCCCGGGTTCGTAGTCTCATTTCCAGATGATCTCCAGTGTGTAGACCTCAAAATCCTGCCCAATGATGAGTGCGCCAAAGCCCACACCCAGAAGGTGACAGAGTTCATGCTGTGTGCTGGACACCTGGAAGGTGGCAAAGACACCTGTGTGGTGAGGCAGCCCTGCCCCAGGGTCTGGAAGGGCTGGGGGAGGGGACCCAGCCTCTGAACTGGCTTCTGAGAGCTAACCAGGCGTCTGCTGCACTGCTTCCCAGCTAGCTGTAGCCAGCAGCCCCGTCAGTGCCCCAGGTCCCCCTCCTTTCCCCGCCCACCCAGGGACAACTGCATCTCACCCCACACACCAGAGTTCACCGTTCCTCCTGGCAACGGGTAGTTACTATCAGAGAAAGCTCCCTGGAGAGGTGGCCTCTGCAATGCGCCCGCAGGGGCAGCATCCTGCAGATGGTCGTGCGCCTCCTCCCTGTGACCTGTCTGCAGGCACTGTCCTCCTGGACCCTGGTCCGTGTGCAGGAGCTGGACCCTGAGGCCCCTTCCCCCTTGGCCAGGACTGCAGCCCCAGTCCCCTCTGTGGGAACCCCTGCCCACCTTCCTCTGGGAGTAGGCACTGGAGGCCCTGTCTGAGAGCTGGGGCTCCCCAGGCAGAACTTGGGCCCCATCGACCTTTCTCACTCTCCCCTCCCACCTTGTGCTTCCAGGGTGATTCAGGGGGCCCGCTGACGTGTGATGGTGTGCTCCAAGGTGTCACATCATGGGGCTACGTCCCTTGTGGCACCCCCAATAAGCCTGCTATCTTCGTCAGAGTGCTGTCATATGTGAAGTGGATCGAGGACACCATAGCGGAGAACTCCTGAATGCCCAGCCCTGTCCCCTACCCCCAGTAAAATCGAATGTGCATCAAATGCGTGTCACCTGTCTTTCCAGGTTTGGTGCACCTGGACCCACTCGGCTGAGGCTGCGGCCACCCCGGCTGTGTTAATCTTATGCCTGGAGGTCTGAGGTCACCAGCAGGTGGGGAAAGGAAGGGGCTGTGACAGGTGCAGACAGACAGTCAGGGAAAGGCTCAGATCCCAAAGGGTAAGTCAGGGACGCCAGACCAGTTCACTCACGCTAGGATGGACATTGACCTGGTGGGGAGGTGGGGGGCAGTGGAGGGTCCGAGGCTGAGAGGGTAGTAAGTGCTTGTGTTTTATTGTGGCGGGGAAGCCAGGAAAGGTACAGAGGGATCTTATTGCAAGCCATGCCTTCCCGGGTCAGGGGGGCCCGTTCCGCAGAAGGGCGGAGTTTGCACCAAATGCTGAGCGGTGCTGTGTCCACCTGGGGACAAGGGTGGACATCCGAGCTGAGGCTGGAACTCCAGGAAAGAAGTTCCATGCAGACCACCCTGGCTGAGGGGGTGGAGAGTGGCTTCAGGGTGTGGCCTTCGAAGGTTGGGCACCAGGGGCAGGGCCACACAAACTAGCCACACTGCCAGCTTAGTGGGACGCTGGACAAATGTCTGCAGAACGGGAGGGGATGTTGGACTTCTGGGGTGGCGGTGCTATGAGGACCCAGTGGGCAGGGACAAAGCCGCAAAGGGCAGGCCCTAGAGCGAGGTTTGGAGTTTGACACCGGTCCTCTCGGAGGGCGTGGCCTGATCTAAGGGGGTGGGACCTGAGGGGAGGTCTAATATCCGGGGCATGGCCATGCTGAAGGGGTTGGCATGGCCATTGCTACCGGTCAGCGTCCTGAAGAGCTCAGGTGCTATTCCTGGGAGGTGCTTGGGTCTCCTCCTTGAGAGCCCAGGGTGTGCTCGGAGTCTCTGTCTGAGTTCTGCTGTTTGGATGTCCGCCTTGCTGTGCCCTGCTGCAAGGCCCACCCACGATAGCTCAGCCGTCGCACATTCAAGGGCTGCCCTCTGCTCCACATGCTCACTGGGCTTAGGTAGGACACGGCTCCTGGGAGATGGCTAGGTGGGCCGCTGGACTCTGAGTCCCACCCTAAGCCCCACCCGCTTCCCGAGGCCCCGCCCTCCTCCCGAGGCCCCGCCCTCCTCCCGAGGCCTCGCCCTCACCGGGGCGCAGCATCAAGTTGCTGGCTTCCCAGCACAGGTAGGAGGTCACCAGGTAGGACACCACCGGGCTTGGGTGTACCGCCTTGCAGTTAACTGAAAAGAGTGTCAGGCTGAAGACAAATCAGGAGCCCTGCAATGGGGTGGGACCAGAGACAGACAGAAGGCTGGACAGTGAGCCCTGTGACCCCCAGTAAGAAAAGAGGGACTGAGACATCCTCTCCCACCCTCCGTGACAAGCAGACACACACACACACACACACACACACACGCCCTCACAACAGACAGAAAGATACCTGGAGAGGGGACAAAAAAGAAAGGGAAACAGAGTGGGGGAGAGAGAGACATCCCACAGATAGAGTAGAACTGAGTCAGAGCTCCCCAGAGACATGCTAAGACAGAGGTCCCAAGGGGAGCAGTACAGAAGTCCAGATACACCTCGGAAAGCCAGAGAGCAGTGCTGGGGTTAGGGAGGGCCCCCGTCCCGGAGCCAACACCTACCAATGCCGACGCAGAGGAAACTGAAGACAAAGTCGGCCATGTTCAGGTGGCTGACCACAGACCAGGAGGAGAGGGCTGTGGGTGGGAGGAGGACTCAGCACAGGGCCACAGCTGATAACATGAAGCCCTCGCTCATATGGATGAGAACTGGGGAGAGGGGGACAGGGTCCCCAGAGTCATCCTCAGACACCCTTCTTGGTCACCCTCCAAAGTCATCCCTTCTGATACCCACAAGCAGCCCAACAGACACCCGCAAAGTCTGGCACATCCTCAAAATCACCCCTACTCACCTCCCCAAAGTCACCCCCTAGAAACCCCAAAGTAACTCCACTCTCACAAGCTCACCCCCAGGGACCCCGTCATACCCTTAGAGTTGTCTAAAATCACTCCTACTTAACCTCAAACCCAATTCTCAGACGCTCTCCAATCCATCCCACACACCCCGCAATGTCACCCCACAGATGACTCCCCAAAGGTCACCCCACTCACATCCTCAAGGTTGCCCCGCAGAATCATCTCAATCATTTCTTTCTTTCTTTCTTCTTTTTTTTTTTTTTTTTTTTTTGAGATGGAGTCTTGCTCTGTGGCCCAGGCTGGGGTGCAGTGGCGTGATCTCGGCTCACTCTAACCTCTGCCTCTGGGCTCAAGCAATACTCCTGTCCCAGCCTCCCAATTAGCTGATACTACAGGTACCTGCTGCCACGCCCGGCTAATTTTTGTATTTTTAGTAGAGACTCCTGACCTCAGGTGACTGGCTTCCCAAAGTGCTGGGATTACAGGTGTGAGCCACTGTACCCAGGCTCAATCATTTCTAGAGTCACCCCCACAAACACCCCGGTCACCCTCCTTGAACTCCTAAAAGGTATCTCATAACAACTCATGTTAGGGCCGGGCATGGTGGCTCACACCTGTAATTCCAGCACTTTGGGAGGCTGAGGCGCGCGGATCAAGAGGTCAGGAGATAGAGACCATCCTGGCTAACATGGTGAAACCCCGTCTCTGCTAAAAATACAAAAAAAAAAAAAAAAAAAAAAAAAAAAAAAATTAGCCGGGCATGGTGGCAGGTGCCTGTAGTCCCAGCTACTCAGGAGGCTGAGGCAGGAGAATGGCATGAACCCAGGAGGCGGAGCTTGCAGTGAGCCCAGCTCGCACCACTGCATTCCATTCTGGGCAACAGAGGGAGACTCCGTTTCAAATAAACAAACAAAACAAAACAAAAAACTCATGTTAGAATCCTTAGTATCACTCCCAGACACCCTCAACAGCACCCTCAAAGTTATCCAAGACACCTCGGTCACCCCAGTCATCTCCAAAGTCACCCTACTTCCGCTCTAGTCTCTGCTAGTCACCCCCCAAGGTCCCCTAGTAGCCCCATTCACATGCCGAGAACCTCCTCAGACATCCTAATGTCATCTCTTGTTGATACCTC
This sequence comes from Chlorocebus sabaeus, assembly GCF_047675955.1. Classification (NCBI taxonomy): domain Eukaryota; kingdom Metazoa; phylum Chordata; class Mammalia; order Primates; family Cercopithecidae; genus Chlorocebus; species Chlorocebus sabaeus. Next base: position 7,267,070 of record NC_132909.1, read on the forward strand.
AGAGGCCCCACAAAACACACACAGATTTGCACACAAGAAAAACTTTCAAGTCAAATACTCAAAAACCAATGTGCCCAAAAGCTTAGTTCCAGTTTACAGTGGACATTAATCCAACTTAGATTTCCAGCAGAAGGGAGTTTCACCTGTTTCTGAGCTGCTACGTCTCCTCCTTTTGGCCTCTTTTCTACTTTGTCTCCTTTTCAACAGTGCAAAATTGTTTTAGCCAAATAAGCTAAGACCTCGTCTGCTTTGTTTCTGGCAAACTGCACATCTCTAACACCCAACAAGAAAGAGAAAGGATCATCATATACACAGAACAGCAACAGCACTCTGGGAATTTGGGAAAATATCAGACCTCTTGGTTTTTTGTTTTTGCTTTGTTTTGTTCATAGAGGTGGGGTCTCACTATTACCCAGGCTGGTCTCAGATTCCTGAGCTCAAGCAATCCTCCCTCCTTGGCCTCTCAAAGTGCTGGGATTACACCTGTGAGCCACCATGCCCAGCCAGTTCCCTTAGTTCTTTCTGCTCATTGAAGAGTCAAGAAGCAGAGGTCAGGGTGAAGGCACCAAGCCAGAAACCAAGGCCTTGAATGGTGAATTTGGTTTGCCCAGAACAGCAGCCTCACATCTCTTGGGGACACCCTCCACCCAACTCACATAACCTTGGTTGAGGGATTCTCCTGACATAGGCTGCCCTCTGGGCCACAGAGGTAATCATGTGATTCTGGCTGAGCCAATCACAGTACCCCATGCTGCAGACCCTGCAATTGGCCCAAAGATGGACACATGACCAAAGCCAACCAATCAAGCTCTGCCCCAGGACTTTTTATTAGGAAGCTGTCAGAGAAGAGCAGTCTCTCCTCAAGGATTACAAGCCTGAAGCTGCCTCAGCCTTGGACCCAGCCCCATGGGGAGAGTAAAACTAAGAAGGAAAACAGACAAGAGAAAGAGCATTGAGATGACACTCAAGTCCCTGGCTCTCGTCATTCCAGAGAGCAGCCCACTCTGTGGTTTGGTCAGAATGAGTGGGCATTTGCAGCTTACCTGCCCGCCATGCATTTCACCTCCTGCCCATTCCCCATTCTCAGCCCCAGTTACAGGCCAATCAGCAAACTGTACTTCACTGTCCATATAATTGGCTCGGGGTGCTCCTGTACCCCAAGCCACACAGGACCCTTGCAAGAACTATTGGTAACTTTTTTCTACTGGACTCGGCAGTTATTATCAACTGCCAAGTTGCTAACAGCTCTGCCAGTTTTTTGTCTGTCTGTTCTCAAATCCATTCCCCGCTCTGCCCTGTTCTGCACTGCAAGGACCACATTTCCCATCCTCCTTTGCTCACCATCTTATCACTGTGTTTGGCTAATGGGAGGCACTGGCAGAAGACTAGTTCTGGGAGAAGAGGGCAAGCCAGGGTATTTATCGCCCTATCTCTGCATATGGTGGGTCTTCAGTAGTAGTTGTATCTATTCTCTGATTCTAGCCACTTCTGAGCAATCCAACCGTGAGCCTATGCCTTCCAGAGGGCTCCAGTTTCTAGACTGTAGTAATACCACCTCCTCCCTTTGTCCTTCTGGCCGAGTAGCAGCATCCTGTAGTTCCTAACCCCTGGTTTGCCTCATTGTTTCCTATTGGCTTCTCAGCTCCTCTGTTACCCATGAACCAATTCCCTGTATTTACTTCCTTCTGAAGAATCTGGAATGATTTATTTTCCTAACTGGATTCTGACTTGCCACTACATAGAGCCTTGAGAATGAAGCCAATCCAAGTAGCCAAAAAACAGTAATATCTGATACTATCACTTGGGCCCCTGGATCTAGCCATGCCTGAAGGCATTCCTACCCTTACCATTTTTCACTCAGGTGATTCCATAAAGGATCGCCTAGCTAGTTCAAATTAGTTCAGTCAAGCTAGTTCAAGTTAAGAGTTTGTGTCACTTGTGGTTGGGCACAATGGCTCACATCTGAATCCCAGCACTTTGGGAGGCCGAGGCAGGTGGATCATCTGAGGTCAGGAGTTCGAGACCAGCCTGGCCAACATGGTGAAAATTCATCTCTACTAAAAATACAAAAGTTAGCCAGGCATGGTGGCAGGCACCTGTAATCCCAGTTACTCGGGAGGCTGAGGCAGGAGAATCGCTTGAACCTGGGGGGTGAAGGTCGCAGTGAACCGAGATCGCATCACTGCACTCCAGCCTGGGTGAAAGAGTGAAACTCCGTCTCAAATTTAAAAAGTAAAAAAAAAAAAATTTTTTAAAGAGTTTGTGTCACTTGTGACCCAAAAACTCGTGACTAATTCAAGTCCCTTCCTTAGGACAGCAGGGAGCACAGAATTCAGTGTTCCCTGCATACCAACTCCAAAATCACAATCAAAACCTAAAAATAAGTAATGAGAATTTAAAAAAACAGAACTGAATGTTCGTTAAAAATCTGGAGGGAGAAACTCCCAAAGCCAAGAAGCAATTAATAAAGTCACAGAGACAAAGGTGAAGAAATTAAACTACCTAAAAATTCCAAGGCCAGGCAAAGTGGCTCATACCGGTAATCCCAGCACTTTGAGAGGCTCGGGCGGGCAGATTGCTTGAGCTCACAAGTTCGAGACCAGCCTGGGCAACATGGCAAAACTCCATCCACCGCTACCAAAATACAAAAATATAGCTGGGAATAGTAGCGTTCCCCTGTAGTCCCAACTACTTGGGAGGCAGAGGTGAAAGGATGGCTTGAACCTGAGCGGCAGAGGTTACAGTAAGCCAAGATCTCATGCCAGTGCACTCCCGCCTGGGTGATAGAGCAAGACTTTGTCTCAGAAAAAAAAAAAAAAAATTATAGATTTATGTACCTTAAAAAATAATGATAAGGGCCGGGCACGGTGGCTTATGCCTGTAATCCCAGAACTTTGGGAGGCCAAGAAGAGTGGATCACCTAAGGTTAGGCATTCGAGACCAGTCTGACCAACATGGTGAAACCCCATCTCTATTAAAAATACAAAAAAATGAGCCAGGCCTGGTGGCATCAATTAGCTACAATTCCCAGGTCAGTATCCAAGACTCTCCACCAGCCAGGAACAGTCACCAGGTCGGTATCCAAGAGCCTCCACCAGCCAGCAGCAATCGCCCGGTCAACATCCAAGACCCCTTGCCAATTATTCACAATCACCAGGCCAGTATCCAAGACCCTACAGCAGCTATCAGCAGTCGACAGATCAGTATCCCAGAAACACCAGCCATTACCTACAGCCACCATTTCAGGATGCAAGGTGCTTCACCAATTTTCCAAACTCGCTGCTTCAGTATCCAAGGCTTTCACCTCCTGACTAATCATCAGTTATCCCCAGCAACAAAGATCATGGCCAAAACTACCTGTCAACAACCAAGACTGCCCACTTAAGTGTTCCAACCCCCAAGTTCCAAGCCCGGGCCATTATCAATGTGCCCCCATCACTTACCTACAGCCCCGAGCCCAGTATCAAAAGCATTGAATCAGTGATCTGGGGGTCCCAGGAGAGTCTGAAGGCGAGTGTGCTCAGCTCTGAACTCAACCAAAGTCCTCTAAACAACATTCAAAACCTCTTCGTGCAGCTCCATTGAGGTCAATTCTGGCAGGTATGAGGCAGTGCCCAGGCCGGAGGCCAGGTTCTGAGCTAGACTTCTGGGGGAGGACTCCTGCCTGCATGAGTACGACCAGGATGCTTGGAAGGCCTGCCCTGTCCGTACCACTCCTGGGACCCATCTCTCCACTTTATCCCAGGGACCCCTCCACCTGTCACAGAACGGTTTCTGCCTTCCCTGCAATGATCTTCACAGGCACTTTATGATTCTCACCACCCCAGGGTGGTCCTCCCAGCCACGGGATGGTCCTCCTTGCCATAGGATGATCCTCACTGACTGAAATGGTCCTCACTGCCCCAGGATGGTCCTCACAGCACTGGGATGGTACTCATTGTCATAGGATAGTCCCCACTGCCCCAGGATAATCCTCACTGCCCTGGTATAGTCTTCACAGCTCTAGAATGGTCCTCACTGCTCCGGGATGGTCCTCACTGCCCTGGGATAGCCCTCACTGCCCTGGGATAACCCTCACTGCTCCGGGATGGTCCTGACTGCCTTGGGATAGTCCTCGCTGCTCTAGAATGATCCTCACTGCCCTGGGATAGCCCTCACTGCTCTAGAATGATTCTCACTGCCCTGGGATAGTACTCACTGGTCCAGGATGGTCCTCACTGCCCTGGAATAATCCTCACTGCCCCAGGATTATCCTCACCACCCTGGGATGGTCCTCACTGCCCGAGATGGTCCTTACTTCCCTGGGGTGGTCCTCATTGCCTGGGATGGTCCTCCTTGCCTGAGATGGTCCTCACTCCCTGGGATGATCCTCCCTGCCTGGGATGGTCCTCCCTGCCTGGGATGGTCCTCACTCTCTGGGATGGTCCTCACTGCCTCAGAGGGTTCTCACTGCTCTAGGATTGTCCTCACAGCCATAGAGTGGTCCTCACTTCTGGGAATGTTCCTCACTGCCCACCCCACTTCTCACTGCCCAAGAAGCTGCCCTCACCAACCTAGAGGTGGATCCTCAGTGCTAGAAGTATCAGTCTCAATGTCTCTTCTCTGGAGTCCAATTTAAATTCTCCTAAAATGAGAATAAACAATTTGCGAGAATAAACAATTTACTCCCACACCAACTGGTGACCCTTGTCCCCTTGCTCAGAGCCTGGGCCAATCATGGTGTTCCTGATTATCTTCCTTCCCCAGACTTGCCGGACCTTTCCTGGGCCTTCCTCCTCTTCTCCAGCATCACCAGCTTCTGCCTTTGCATATTCCTAAGAAGCACCAACCTCTTTACTGGCTCCAACCCACCCGTGCTGGATTTCTTCACGTTCATCACCAGCATCCTGACAGGCATGGCACTTCCCCCAGGAACCAAGGTGAGGAGCACCTCCTCCAGTGCCAATCATGAAACCCAGTCCCATCCCCACCACACTCCAATCCCATCCCCATCCTCACCATCATCTGCAATCCCAAACCCATCTCCTTCCAAATCTCCAACCCATTTCAATAAAAAACGTCAACCACCAGCCCAACCCTATCTCCAGCCCCAACATCAGCCGCCACTTCAACTCCCATCTCCATCACCAACACATCTCAAACTCATTCACATCCCTTTCCCTCATGTCCCTACTCCATCCCAATTCTACATTCTTTCCAATCACCAAACCATCCTCATTACCATCCCCAACCTCTCCATACATCTCAACAACCAACTTAGCACCAGGCCCAACCATCCTCAACGTATGTTTCAAATGCAAACCAATTATATCATCTGTGAACTTCAACGCCAAACTCAATCGAATCCATTCCCAACTCCATCCTCTTACCCATATCCAATCCATTCTCATCCCCAACCATATCCTATCCTCATCCACAACCCACTCCCATCCCAACCCACCTCCAACCACAACCCATCCCCACAACAATCCAGTTCTAACCATAACCCAACCCCATCCTCATCCCCAACCACAACCCATCCCCATCCCAGCCCACCCCCAGCCAGACCATCCCTGTTCCAACCCCTCCCCAACCACAAACCACTCCATTTCAACCCATCCTTACCCCCAACCATAACCCACCCCCAACCACAACTCACCCCAACTATGACCCACCTTCAACCACAACCCATCCCGACTACAACCCATTCCCAACACCACTCTCAACCTCGTCCGCTGTCACTCAAACTTCAACCTGTACCCAATACCCAATCCTATCTCTCATTCTAACCTCATCCCAAATCCTGTCCCACCATCACCGGCAGCTCTGTGATTTTGTTCAAACTACTTCATCTCTCCAAGCCACAGTTTTCTCATCTGTAGGACTGGGACAAAATTTGCTGCCACGTGGAAATGTACTGAGGATTGAATTAGAAATGTCAGTACTTAGCCGAACGCGGAGGCTCACACCAGCACTTTGGGAGGCGGAGGCAGGCAGATCACCTGAGGTCAGGAGTTCAAGACCAGCTTGGCCAAGATGGTGAAACCCCATCTCTACCAAAAAACGCAAACATTAGCCAGGCATGGTGGATTGCATCTGTAGACCCAGCTACTGAGGTGGCTGAGGTGGGAGATCACTTGAACCCAGGAGGCAGAGGTTGCAATGAGCCAGCATTGCACTACTGCACTCCAGCCTGGGCAACAGAGACCCTGTCTCAAAAAAAAAAAAAAAAAAAAAGAATAAAAGAAAATGTCAATACTCAATGGCAGCTATTTAACTGTGTACAAGTTCTTACCACGATAATCCTCCCAACCCCAGCCAAATAACTTAAAATTAATATTCAGATTAGAATAGCTTAGTTTCCATGCATGTGCCCAATCATACTTTAAGAGGGGGTTAATTTGGAAATTAGGGATATTGTGTTCCTGTCCCTTGTAGTAATTGATCACAACTTTTAGTTGCTTCAGGAAAACATTCTTGCAGAGTGATAATAAGGTCAAGAATAGAGAACATTCAACTTCTTATTTCCTTGTTAGTAAAAAGCATCTGGCCGAGCGTGGAGGCTCACACCTGTAATCCCAACACTTTGGGAGTCCCAGGCGGGTGGATCACGAGGTCGGGAGTTCAGACCAGCCTGGCCAACATAGTGAAACCCCGTCTCTCCTAAAAATACAAAAATTAGCCGGGCGTGGTGGTACATGCTTGTAGTCCCAGTTACTCGGGGGGCTGAGGCAGGAGAATCGCTTGAACCTGGGAGGCGGAGGTTGCGGTGAGCCAAAATTGCGCCACTGCACTCCAGCCTGGGCAACAGACTCTGTCTCGAAAAAAAGAAAAAGAAAAAAAGCATTTACCTAGTTTATCTAGTAGCTCTTCCTAATTGTTTAAATACAAAGTACAAGGTATAGAACATCGCACAAAAAAACTATGAGATTTTTAAAAAGTATAGAAAACACGTTCGTTTTAAACCATCTATAACAGAACATTTTTCTATAAGAAAATCATTTCTGTCTATTCCTCCTTTTAATTAAACAGAAAATACCTTTTATATTATTTTTCAATAACATCAGACAAAACTACCCAGTACTCCACTGTCCAGGGGAAAAAGTCTTTTCCTATTCACAAATTGTCTTTAATTCATGTCATTCCAATATATCCAGAATGACCAAGTTCCTTGTCTATTGCTTCAGAAGCCCTAAAGACCCAAGACAATGAAAATAATCAATCCCAGTCCCGAAGGGCTTGCTGTGTACCAGGAAATGTGCCAACCTCAATAACTCCTCATGATGGCCCAAGGAGACAGGACCTAGGATTGTGCCCACTCTACAGATGAGGAAACTGAAGCTCAGAGATATGGCATGGCTGCCCTAAGTCCAGAGGTAGAGGCAGGGAAGATCCCTGCTGTTGGCCTCAAAACCTGTGGTTACAGGCTTATCATTGCCTGGGTGAAGCCCAAGGCTTGCACTTTCAGTATCCTCTAGCAGGACGCAGTCAAGAGCCCATCTTCCTGCTTAGGAGCAAAGGTGCAGGGTCTGGGAGGTTAAAGACAGTGGGGAAATAATGAGCCAGAGCCAGGCAGCCACACGACTATGGGAAGGAGTCCTCACATACCTGATTCTCAGCCTCCTAACACCTGTGCTCATGCAGCAAACCAGCATCATACTGGGTATCCTGTTCTATCTGCTGCAGGCCCACAAGTACCTGCAGGAAGGCGTGACCTACCAGCTGGCACTCAGCTTCTAGCTGACCTGGGCCAGTGTCTTCCTCTTCCTGATGACCGCTGTGGGAGAGGATGGAGTTGGGTTTGGGCACGGGTTCAGGGATGCAGACAGGAATCTTTTGGGATAGCATGTGGGACAGGGGTGGGGTTGTGGACGGGGCTGGATAGGAAGTGACCGAAGTGGGAGGTGGGATTGGGGATGCACATGGGGCTGGATAATGAGGATGGGACTGGGTTGGAGTTTGGGAATGGGTTAGGGACAGTGTAGGGGATGAAGGTGAGTTTCGGTTTAGGGATGGGTTTGGGAATAGGTTAGGGGATGAGATGGAATTGGTGATGGGTTTAAGAATAGGGTTGGGGGCCGGGCGCGGTGGCTCAAGCCTGTAATCCCAGCACTTTGGGAGGCCGAGACGGGCGGATCACGAGGTCAGGAGATCGAGACCATCCTGGCTAACACGGTGAAACCCCGTCTCTACTAAAAAATACAAAAAACTAGCCGGGCGAGGTGGCGGGCGCCTGTAGTCCCAGCTACTCGGGAGGCTGAGGCAGGAGAATGTCGGAAACCCGGGAGGCGGAGCTTGCAGTGAGCTGAGATCCGGCCACAGCACTCCAGCCTGGGCGACAGAGCGACGACTCCGTCTCAAAAAAAAAAAAAAAAAAAAAAGAATAGGGTTGGGGATGGGGTTTGACGCAGAGCAGGGCATGCAGCTGGGCTTGGGGACAGGACTGTGATTGGGATTGGGCCGATGAACTCTGTCTCATCTCCTGTGCCCTCTTCCTCTCCACAAGGCTTCTTGTCCTATCTGAATTACATGTACTTCTGGTCTATCCTGGCGCTCCAGCCCATCCGGACCTAAGGCATGCGAATGATCCCATCGCGGGCTTGCTCCCACAGCACTGTGTCAAGCGTCTGATGACCCTGCTCTCTGGCCCCTCACCCCACCAAGACGCGTCTTTTTTCAGTCCCTTCTGACCCGCCTCAATCCTGATTAATAATATATCTTTTAAAATAATCTGCATTTTCTGCCCAGAATATTCTTTAATTTAGCTCCGAGCCTTGGAAGCATTGGTGGAACTGAAACCCCTCTCTGGGGCCATCTTTGGGCCCTCTGGGGTAGAGGGATAGGGAAAGGAAGGGAAGGGACTCATAAGTAAGGGACTCAAGGCACAGGGTCAACCAAGAGGCCAAGCCAATGGTCCCTGGCATACACATAGTGCTTAATCAGTGTTTGCCAAATATCTCATTCTCCCCAAACCCTTTTAGCTTCCTCCTTTATTTTTGCTGTCCTTAATAATTCACCCTTCCGGAGGCAAACTTCCCCCTGCACCCATACTTCACCTCCTGCCCTTACCAGTAGCTCCTTCCACCACCCTTTCTTTTCCCCAAAGTTCCCCAGTACAGGACTGTGTGACGGCCCTTTGAAGATGGTTTGGGGCTAACAGAGAGCCATTTCCTGGACAGGGTGGAGTTGCAAGTCAAGTACAAAGTCATATCATTGTCCTACAGGGCCTTGGCCTGGGGCTGCCATCTATCTCCCTCTCCTACAGTGGCTAAGTTGCCTGGCTTTGAGTCTAGGCTCTGTCACTCAGTAGCTCTGTGACCAGAGGCAAGGTGTGGAACCCATCTGTAAGAGGAGGATAATAATAGTACTTTAATCTAGATAGGATTTAACACAATGTCTGGCCCATAGTGTGTGCTCTTTCTGTACTATTGCAATAATCCTCCCCCGTTTCCTGCAAAAGGCTCCCAAATTTATTTATTTAACTTACTTAATTTTGAGATAGGGTCTCTCTCTGTCACGCAGGCTGGAGTGCAGTGGCACAACAGCTCATTGCGGCCTCAACCTCCTGGGCTCAAGCGATCCTCCCACCTCAGCCTCCTGAGTAGCTGGCTCCACAGGCATGTGACACCACGCCTGGCTAATTTAAAAATTTTTTTTGTAGACATTGATCTCTCTTATATTGCTCAGTCTGGTCTCAAGCTTCTGGGCTCAAGCCATTCTCCCGCTTCGGCCTCCCAAAGTGCCGGGATTATAGGGTTAAACCACTACTCCTGGCTGCAAATTTCATCGTTAAACACAGATGGGGCTGCAACTATGTGCCAGACACTGGATGGATAGCACTGATCAAACCAGACACAAATCCTTATCCTTATGAAATTGACACTCGGCAGGGCAGCAAAATATGTCCATAAACAGGTAGTTAGGGCCGGGCATGGTGGCTCACACCTGTAATCGCAGCACTTTAGGAGGCTGAGGTGGGTAGATGGCTTGAGCCCAGAAGTTCAAAACCAGCCTAGGCAACAGGGCGAAACCCTGTCTCTACAAAAAATACAAAAATTATCTGGGCATGGTGGTGTCCTCTTGTAGTCTTAGCTACACGAAGGCTGAGGCAGGTGGATTGATTGAGCCTGAGAAGTCGAGGCTGTGGTGAGCCAGTATTATGCCACTGCATTCCAGCCTGGGTGACAGAGCGAGACCCTGTCTCAAGATATAAAATAAACTAAAGCAGATAATAGGTTAGAGGTAAATGTTATGAGGAAAAATATAGGAAGGTAAGTGAGATGGGATTGAGAAGAAGAGAGCCTCATAGTCGTATAAAGCGGAGGCAAGGAGGTCAGGGCACTCCACTCCAGGATGACATCTGAGCAGAGACAGGACCAAGGGAGGCAGAAAACCATGTAGATGGGGGAAAATAGTTCCAGGCAGAGAGGACAGCACATGCAAAGTCCCTGAAGTAAAAACGTCCTTGGCAGGTTCTAGGAGCACCAGGGAGGCCAAGGGAGAGGAAAGAGATGCAGGCTGAGAGGGGACAGGGGCCAGATCACCAAGGGCTGCGTCGGTCACAGCGAGGACTTTGCTTTTATGCTGGAGTTAGGCAGCAGCCAGTGACATAAATGTCTCTTATTTCCTTAAGAGAGGAATGTAGGTCTCTTCCTTTTACTTCAGACCACAAGGTTCATGAAAGGAATCTCCTCACTGACCAGGGACCCACTAAACAAAACGTGTTCAACTCACACAAAGGAGCCCTTTGCCATTGTTTAGTGAATGAGATAATTCTGTATGTACTCATATGGGAAACAACTTATGGGACAAATTAGAGTGGAAAAAAGTATCTTTATTCATTGTGTGTGTGTATATGTGTGTGTGTGTATAAAGTCCACACCAGGCCAGGCCTGGTGGCTCACACCTGTAACCCCAGTGCTTAAGGAGGTTGAGGCAGGCGGATCACTTGAGGTCAGGAGTTCACATGGTGAAACCCTGTCTCTACTAAACATACAAAAAAATTAGCTGGGCGTGGTGATGGGCATCCGTAAGCCCAGCTACTCGGGAGGCTGAGGCACGAGAACTGCTTGAACTCGGGAGGCAGAGGATGAAGTGAGCTGAAATCATGTCACTGCACTCCAGCCTGGGCCACAGAGCAAGACTCCACCTGAAAAAATGAAACATAAATAAAGTCCACCCCAAACTGTTGACAGTGAAACTCCCAGAAAGTGAGTTTGGAGTAGAGAAGTTTCATTCTTTTATTTTCAAAATAATCATGTAAGTGGAAAGGCTGTATAATCGTATCAGTGGAAAGACACTCCTCAGATCTCCAACCCTACCAAGAATGCAGGTCCCCAGGCCTTAGACCACCAAAAGTGGATGTGAGCGCCAAAGGCCTCCCTCAGCTCCACGAGTCCCAGCTCCCAACCCCCTCTTCTCCCAAATAGGGGAATCGCGACCCCAGCCCCTCCTCCCTCAGACCCAGGAGTCCAGGTCCCCAGTCCCTCCTCGTTCAGACCCAGGAGTCCGGGACCTCATCCCCTGCTTCTCCAGACCCAGGGTCCCTCCTTCCGGCCCTTGCTTCCCTGCTCTAGACCGGCCTCTCACCGTGTAGGCTCCGCCTCTAATTCTGCGCCACGTGGGCGCTTTCCTAGGACGGCCCCCTGTCAATCTCCGCACTGGCCCCCGCCTCCCGCCCCATGGCGGGGACTTAATTTCGGTCCGGCCCTTCGGCCTGGGCCCCGCCTCCGCAGCCTCAGCTCTAGCCCCGGCCGCGCAAATAGTCCCAGCGGCTTCTCTCGCGGGTCGGGCCGCCCTTGGGGTCCTTTCACTTCACGGCCCCTCTTTGGTGCTGTCTTCAGAGTTGCCGGACGCAGGTGACAAGACAATCGTTTCCATCATGTCCTTGCCCCTTTTTGTCAGCCCCAGAGACAACGTCTCCTCGCTTGTTCAGCAAGATTCTAGCGGAAGCAGCCAATATTCCTTTCCCTAAGCATGAAATGGGGTTTCCCAAACAGGCGTGTGTATTGGACGCCTCTGGAGGAGAGCAGGCTGGCGCCGAGGCCCGGCCTTGAGAGCGGCGCGCACTATAAATTGGCGCGTGCGGCAACCCGCGTCCGCTTTGTAGAGAGAAATTTTGGTAAGTGTGGCTTTTTCCCGGTTGTGTGGCGGGGCTTTGAGATGATGGACGCACGTGTCCTGAAGGTCTCGCGGTTGGAACGGGAGCGCCCATGTAGTCGCGTGGACAGGGTCAGGGCGTTTGCAGGGACCCAGAGAGCGCGCTCTGGGGCGAGTCTGGGAGTTTTCTGCGGGGATGGTGGTGGCTGTTTGGGGCATTTGGTAGGTGGCGACTTCTACAGCTGGCGCGAGCAGGAATGCCGGGGCGGACCCTCCTCCGTCTGCCCCGCGGAGGAGCTCGCCGCTTGTGCTGTCCGCACGCCGCGGGCCTCCGCCATCTTGTCCGTTTGGTTGGGGGAGAGGGGTGGGCGGGTTGGGAGGCGACATTGAGTTCTTTCCGAGGGTTTCAGATGCTTCCTTAGGATTTCGCTCTTGTGTTCACAATTCTGGACGGCTGGCGTTTTTGTGCAACCTAGAACAAAGACGGGGACGGAAGAGGAGGGGGCTTTGGGGGGGGTTCCATAGTGGCAGAGACAGTGTATCGAGTTACCAAGAAGTGGGAGTGAGGTTTCTAGGTGAATTGCTGGGGTTTTTTGAGAACCATGTAGGAATGGATGTAGAAGAAAGCAGACGAGGCCTTTGCTTACCTGCAGGAGTCATTCTGACCGTTCATGCCACGTGAGAGGGTTTTGTTAACGTTAGTTTTTGGCTTAGGTCCTTTAAGGTCTTGAACATCGGTTTTCTGACTTGAGCGGGGCCCATGCCCCTGTCGAGGAGGCTCACCCTGGAAGCAGCTAGCCGATTTCCTATCACCCCCACCACGACCCTGCGAGGATCTCTACTTGACTTTGCTCCTTCAGGCATCCACCTAGAAAATCATTGAGTTTGTTCATGTCACAAGTGAAAGTATTTTTCTCATGCGTTCATCATTGGCACGTCCTCCTTTGGCAATATTAAAATCTACTAACAAATGGGAAAGTAACATTTGCACCGTCTTGCCATATTCAAGAACTTTGTGCTTAGTTGTTGAAAGTAAGTTTCATGGCTGGGCGCCGTGGCTCACGCCTATTATCCCAGCACTTTGGGAGGTGGGTGGGTCGCTTGACCGTAGGAGTTCGAGACCCGCCTGAGCAACATGGCAAAACCCCATCTCTACAAAAAATAGAAAGTCAGCCAGGCGTGGTAGTGCGGGCCTGTGGTTCCATCTACTTATGGAGGAAGTGGGAGGATCGCCCAAGCCTAGGAGGCGGAGGTTGTCTTTAGCCAAGATCGCGCCACTGCACTCCAGCCCGGGCAACAGAACAGACTCTTTGCCCTGAAAGAAGTAGTGTACTTGTATATAGAAAGTAACATTTTTCTACTTAATATTGTTAGCATTGTCACCCTTAATGACGTTAATTCCTTAATACTGCAGTTAACAATCTGCTTTGTGCCTGATCCTCAGTCATCTTCGAAATGGATTTTTTGTTGTTGTTGTTTTTGAGACGGAGTCTCACTCTGTCCCCCAGACTGGAGTGCAGTGGCGCGATCTCGGCTCACTGCAGGCTCCACCTCCCAGGTTCACGCCCTTCTCCTGCCTCAGCCTCCCAAGTAGCTGGGACTACAGGCGCCCACCACCACGCCCGGCTAATTTTTTTTGTGTTTTTAGTAGAGACGGGTTGTCACCATGTTAGCCAGGATGGTCTCGATCTCCTGACCTCGTGATCCGCCCACCTCGGCCTCCCAAAGTGTTGGGATTACAGGCGTGAGCCACCGCACCCGGCCCTTCGAAATGTCTTTTACAGCTGATATGTTCAAACCTGATTCAGTCGAGGGTCTTTGCTCATTACTTATTATTTAGAAGTTGGCTTGGTTTCTTCCTAGAATAGCCCTCTTCCTTCTTCCTTCTCTCAATAAGGTCTTCCAGGGGATTTATGTCTTGACAGCTTTCTGTTTATGGCTTATGAGCAGGTGTAGACAGTGCTAAAGAAACCCGCAAAGGGTTGGGGATGAACGCTGGGGACATCTTCATGTAGTGCATTTGGTATCCTGCTCATCCCGTGAGGACAGTCCCCCGAGGACCTGTGGCACTGGGGAGGTTGGGGCATCTTGGTGTTTCCATGAGCAAAACTGGTCATTCCTACCTTCTGGATGGGTTTTGAGTTTCCTACCCACCCCCCCACCCCCACCCCGCCTTTTTTTTTTTTTTTTTTTTGAGGCAAGTCTTACTCTGTTGCTCAGGTTGGAGTGCAGTGGCACGACTCGGCTCACTGCAACCTCCACCTCCTGGGTTCAAGCAGTTCTGCCTCAGCCTCCCGAGTAGCTGAGATCACAGGCATGCCCCACCAAGCCTGGCTAATTTAGTAGAGATGGGCTATCCTCATATTGGTCAGGCTGGTCTCGAACTCCTAACCTCATGATCCGCCCACCTCGGCTTCCCAAAGTGCTGGGGTTACAGGCATGAGGCACTGTGCCCGGCCACATTTCCTGCTCTTTAAGCTGTTAGCTTGGCCTTTGTTCCTGAAGGTAAGTGGCCTCAGGACCTGGTTGCAGAGGGACTGGGGCTCCCATGATGTCTAGCACTGGGCTCCGATCACCCCTGAGGACACAGTGCACCCCAGGACCTTTGACACCTGGGAGTCTGAGGGGCCCCAGTTTTAATGGCTCATGGACTTGCAGATTATTTCTTCCCCCACCCTCACTGTGTCTTTCTGTGTTACATGTGCAGCTTCAAGCTTAGGACTACCCGCCATACCCATCCAGGTAAGAACCCTTGCTCCTGCTCCTTGACTCACCTGGGTTTAAAATATCTGACTGTCTAAGTTGACTTCATACTGTATCTCTGGCAACTAATTTATGTGTCAACGATTGTACTCAGTGTTGACATACAAAAACCATCTCAGGCCAGGTGTGGTGGCCCACGCCTGTAATCCCAGCACTTTGGGAGGCTGAGGTAGGTGGGTTACCTGAGGTCTGGAGTTTGAGACCAACCTGGCCAACATGGTGAAACCCCGTCTCTACTAAAAGTACAAAAAATTAGCCAGGCGTGGTGGCACATGCCTGTAATCCCAGCTACTCGGGAAGCTGAGGCAGGAGAATCACTTGAACTCGGGAAGCAGCCTGGGCAAGAAGAGTGAAACTCCGCAGCAAGCCTGGGTCCAAATCCCAGCTCTGCTATTCACAGCCTTTGAGACATTCACCAGGCCGTCGCTCTTATGCACCTCACTGCTATGTCTGTGGAGCAGGCACCGAGCAGATGGCCCAGGACAGTAGCACTTCCTGCCGTCCAAAGGGTAGGGCTTGAATAAGAAGAGGAATGTGTGGACTGGAGAGAACAAGCATTTGTGTTTCAGGGGAAAGAACTAACCAAACATGTCAAAACTCAGCAGTGGAAAAGAAACAGTGACTCCCAAGTGATCCTGTCACGTTGTTCATGGGTTTTGTTGGCTGAATGCGATGTGTCTTTAAGCGCAGCTTAGCCTCCAGTGAACCATTTATATATAAACTGATACGATTCAAGGAATCCCTATTTTCACAATAAAAATAACAGGCTTTATCAGGAGAATTCTTTCAAAGAACAAAATCATTAGACAAGCGTGAGTGTGTTATCAGAAAAGAGACAGGTGTTCTCAGCTCTGGGAGGATTTTCATTTGTTCCTTAGATGTCAGGAGCTGGAACGGTGGCTGCAGTGAAATAGACCTGAAAGTGTGTTCTCTAGGTTCTTGGAGGTTTCAGCTGTTTCTGGCAAGGAAGCTGGCTTCTGGGGAGGGTGGGCTGGGATTGCAGCTCCCCTGAGTATCTCTCTGAGGGTCCTGTGCTCTTAATCCAAGATCCTCTGTGGGGAGTGAATGGAGCTGAGCGTTCGTCATGGCTGGCTTCGAGGGGATTCCTGGGGACGTAAGGAGTGGGGTCGGTGCCCGTTGGGTAGGGATGTGTGAGAGGTGAGAAGACAGAGCTGGTGCGGGATAGGGAAGACAGAAGGGCCATGTAGCATCTGGATTCTAGGCCGGCGCCTTCCGTATGACTGTCCAGATAGAAATGTTCCTCACCTTGTCCCGTGTGGCAGCCACTGGCCACGGGTGGCTCTTGGGACACCTGGAATGTGGCTAGTTTGTGGCTGGGAGCCGGGTTTTTAATTTTTCTTGGCTAGTTTAAACAAGGGCCCCCTCTTTGGACAAAGCACATTTCTTTGCAAAATGGAGCTTTTGGTGTTTCTGTGGTTGATAACAGCAGCTCACACTGAACGAGCGCCCGCAGTGTTAGTGCTTTTGCAGAGAATGAACTGAACTTATCCTGCCAGGGTCCCAGTGGTAGGCAGCTGCCCCTTCCCCATGTCACAGAAGGCTCTGGTGAAGTCAGAGCAGCTTGGAAGAGCTGGGTTGGGGCAGCAGACCTGAGATGCAGGCAGAGGCAATTGACGGGTATCCCATTAGGGCACGGGAGGTCCAAGCAGAAGGGTTTGGTCCCGTCCTCTCACTGAACCCCACAGATGTGCCGTTTTCCAGAGAAACACCACTGTGATGGGGGTGAGGTCAGTGGGCCTAGATTATACAAGAAGCCACACCCAGACTGAGCTGGATGGGGGAGGGGGGCAGCCTGGCATCCTCAGGGACCAAGTGTCATTCAGTTTGTTGCCCGATCTCTCAGCACCCTTCTGTGATGTCCCCCTCAGGACAGCAGGTGGCCCTGGGACCCATGTCAGGAGGGTGTGAGGGCACCATGATGATCAGCACTGGGCTCCGACCGCCACTGAGGACACAGTGCCCCCCCGGGACCTTTGACACCCGGGGGTCTGAGGGGCCCTGACTCTGGGGAGGGCTCATGGGGTGTCTTGACTGCCCTGCACCCTACTGACCTTCCCTCCCCTGTGCCTCCAGGTGCTGAAGGGCCTGACCATCCCTTGGTAAGAACAGAGGAGGCTGCCTGTTACTCATGGTGATGGCGAGAAGGTGGACGTAGACAGGTGCCCAGCAAGTGCCAAGCCGGTCGCTGCCATACGCACTGGGCTCATTAACCTTCTTAGTAACCCTGTTGGCGGGCGGAGGTGGGATGGCGGCTGGGACTGGGTTGTAGCAAGATGTCCAGAGTCAGGGGCCTTGAAAGGGCTGCACTTGGGGACCCCATGATGTCCAGCACTGGGCTCCGACTGCCCCTGAGGACATGGTGCACCCCGGGACCTTTGACACCTGGGAGTCTGAGGGGCCCCACTCCAGGAGCTGATGGGTGGGGGTGTGGCCATTTCCCCCATTCAGCGCCTTTTCTATGTCTTTCCCCTGACGGCTTCCCTCCAGGCTCTCTGCTGTTTCCTGCCTAGGCGTGGCTGCAGCCGTGGCTAGGAAAGTGCTGCACCCACCCCCCTGGGCCGGAGCTGGTTCTGCTCCCGCTACAGGGACACAGCTCCTGGCTGTCTCGGCGCTTCGGGCAAGAACCGCAACAAGCTCTCCTGGGCCCTGCAGGTGTACGGCCGGGCGCCTGCCTTGTGCCTCATCTCTCAAGAACTGCTGCTGCTGGGCGACCTGATCCAACCTGACAAGGTGCCATCTTCAGCTACCACTGCAAGGCCCTGAGGGCAACAGCAGCGCGGCACTGCCCACCTGGCTGCTGGTGGCCTGGTGCCAGCTGGGAGTCCTCCCAGCACTTCGAGGCCACTGAGCCGCCCTTCCAGCCCTGGCCCACCATGGAGAGGGGTATCCAGCTTCCTCTTCAACCCCATCGTCTGCCCCTGAGCCAGTGACGCCCAAGGACATGCCTGTTAGGTTACCCAGGTCCTGTACCAGCGCCAGCTGGTCAAGGGCATGACGTTGTTCTAGGCCGTCCTGGACATCCAGGCCATTGCCGACAGCAGGCTGCTTTCCATGGAGCCAGAGGCTGCCAGGCTCACGCTAGGACCCAACCCAGTGCACATGGACCTGGCTGCTGAGCCGCACACCCAGGAGAAGGTGGATAAGTGGGCTACCAAGGGCTTCCTGCAGGCTGGAGGAGGAGCCACCCTGCTCCCCTGTTCTGACCAGGCCTGTGGGGAGGAGCTGCCCACATGCCGCCATGAGACCTGGGCCTGGCTGCCAAGGACAGATACCACTTGGCCTGGTGCTCCAGGGGTGAAACAGGCCAGAATCCTGGGGGAGCTGCTCCTGGTTTGAGCTGCAGTCAGGAAGTGCGGGACATGGTAGGGGAGGCAAAAAGCCTTGGGCAGTACCCTCCCTCGAGCTAGCCACACCCTGACACTGTTCAAGGGCTCCAGAAGAGAGGGGTGTCTGCCCTCAACCTCTCCCCGCCGTGGGTGTCACTGGCCAGACGTCATGAGGGGAGCAGGCTGCGTGAGTGGACACTTACCATGAGTGTCTGGGGGGAGTGATTCCCCCATGCATTGTGTGCCATATTACATTTCTGCCCAGGCAGCAGGGTAGGTGGGTACCATGGGTGCCCACCCCTCCACCACATGGAGCCCCAAAGCACTGCAGGCCAAGCAGGGAGACCCCACACCCATGACATAAAAGCATCTTGAAGCTTTTACTTAGTGTTTGTAAGGATTGGTTTGTTTTGTTGTTTTTGAGATGGTTTTTGCTCTTGATGCCCAGGCTGCAGTACAGTGGTGCAATCTTGGCTCATTGCAACCTCCACCTCCTGGGTCCAGGTGATTCTCCTGCCTCAGCCTCCCAAGAGGCTGGGATTACAGGCACCTGCCACCACGCCTGGCTCTATTTTCAGTAGAGATGAGGTTTCACCATGTTGGCCATGCTGGTCTCGAACTTCTGACCTCAGGTGATCCACCCGCCTTGGCCTCCCAAAGTGCTCAGATTACAGATGGGAGCTGCCACCACCACGCCAGGCCTGTCATGGGTTTTCTCTTAAGACCTCTGTTGCTGTGCCTTCTCTCTGAAAGTGCATTGGCTGTGTGCTGTGGTCAGCCCCAGTCCCTTTTGATGGATCTGGTTTTGCTGTGTGTGACTTCTGTCTGGTCTGAGTTCTGGGTCTGGGTTTAGGGTGTGTTGGGGCCAGGATCACAGGTGACAGCTCTGTGAGGATTCACTGAGCCCTGGCGGTTCTGGCTTCACAGCTGAGGTCTTGGGCACAGGGGCCCCTGTTAAACCACGGACATACCGCTTAGCCCTCTGTGGGCTCAGCTGCTGGGCTGGGTCCAGGGGGATCCACCCAGGCCTCTGCCCACTAGCGGACTCCCGGCTCTGCACAGGCCGTTCCAGCAGGCTGCTGGGAAAGGGTGGGCTCTCACCACCAGGTGAGAGGTGGTCACAGCCACAGGGAACCCCACCTGGCACTTGGGGTGTCCATGAACCTGCAGGGAAGCAGCCAGGCTCCCTCCCAGGGCCAGAAAGTATGAGGGGCGTTCATTCCTCAGCCTTCCCAGGGTCATGGCTCCTGGCATCATCTATCTGGGATGCCCCGTGACCACCCAACACCTCTAGGGAATGCCGGGAAGGGCAGTGAGGCAGGTCTGGGGACTCCCCGGGGACGAGTCTGCATGAGAGGCTGCCCTCAGGACCCTGGGAAGAAATGGGCTGGGGTGGCATGCAGGTGGCCCGGGGGGCGGAGGGGTTGTCCCAGCTTCCACTCACTGGCGTTTCTGGACCCTGTCCCTTTTTTAGGTTCTGGTCACTGGGAGTGGCTTTGAACTTTGCTCCAACTGCCCCGTGTAATGGGGACCAAGTGGCTGTTACTAAACGTCCACTGCACCCAGGCTCCCCACGAGTGCTCTGGTTAGACGCTGCCACACAACCATGGGTGTGGGACAAGGCCTGGGAGGGACTGGTGCTCTGCCTTGTGCCACACAAAGAGGCAACCTCCCCTTGGGCCAGGGACTCAAACGGCAGCCATGCAGGTGCTCCACAGCGCGTGCTACTGCATGAGTGGCGGCGGAGCAGCTCTCATCAGCATGTGATAAATGTTCGAGTGGTGGATGCACAGCCCGTGCGATGGTTGGGACCCGAACACTCTTTTATTTAACCTAAATTTAAATAGCCACACGTGGTAGTGACTACTGTAGTGGCCAGCGCGTCCACATCGCTTGCAGCATTGCAGTGCACAACCCAGAGAGCACCGACATCTTTCCCTGCTCTCTGCCTGCCTCCAGGAAGGAAGTCTGGGAGTTGAGGAGTTTGGTGGGTTAGAGTCGTTCGGCCGAGTGAGACACAGACGGGCCTATTACTTGCCCAGAGGCGCACAGCCTCGGAAACCAGGCTTTGAATCGTGTACCTTTCTGAGGTCTCTGCTGCTGGATCCCCCTGACCCCACCCGAGTTCATGGTTGCTTTGAGAGCTGGTGTGGGTCACTAGAAAACCAGACGAGGGTCCAACTCCTGTGAGCCCCGTCTCCACAGAGCACATGGCCCACATCGAGGCTCACTGAGCAAGCTCCTGTCACAAGCTGCATGTGGAGGTACATACAGGGTCCACTAGGTCCTCAGCCAGCCCACATGCTTCCTATGCTTGCATAGAAACATGCATAAACATGCCAGCCGGGTGCGGCGGCTCACAACTATAATCCCACTGCTTTGGGAGGCCAGGGCAGGAGGATTGCTTGAGGCCAGGAATTTGAGGCCAGCCTGGCCAACATACCAAGAAAACAAAACGAGGCATGGTGCACACCTGTAGAAGCTGAAATAGGAGTTTGAAGCTGCAGTGAGCTATGCTTATGGCACTACTACAGCCTGGGCCACAAAGTAAGACCCTGTCTCTACCAAAAAAAAAGTGCCATGCAGCCATGCCTGCTTGTTCAGACATGGGCACATTTGTGCTTGAATGTGTGCCACAGACACGTTTTTATCAGCAAATACGTACAGACTACCTGTGCACGCGCATAAGCGCAAAAACAGTGGTCACAAGTGACATGCATGCATGCACACTCATGCCACTGTCACAGACGCGCATGTAAGCACACACAAACTGGTTTCCGGGCCAGAGACTCCACCCAGCCCTCGTTCCCCACGCACACAGGCGCACAGTAAGTCACAGAAGCCAGAGCAGCTAGTGAGCATACGTGTTGGGGTCCAGTGTCAGCTGGGGGTAGGAAAACCCTGGTTTCTGGCTCACACGGGGCCCCCCAAGGCCCGCAGGCACCCTGGTCTCCAGGCCAGCAGGCCCAGCCCCAAGCTGAGTGCCACCAACACAGCTACAGCTCCGGCCAGCAGGGGCACCACTGGAGCTGCAGGGAGAACACACAGGGTGTGAGTTTCAGGACTTGGAACCCTCTACTCCCACCCCGGCACAGAGGACTGTCACCTGGGGGGATGGCAGCCTCATAGGGGCCATGGCAGGAGACCCCATGGGCCGGAGGCCGGGCCGAGGCAGTCAGCTGGTAGAAGCGGCGTAGTGGACAGGGGGCCAGGCACCCGGGGAGACTGAGAGGCAGGGGCAGGTGGGCGGAGTCATTGCGGTAGAAGAGGGAGACGGTGACATTCCTGGAGAGAGAGGACACAGTGGCACCTCCTCCCTCCCGTCATTGATCTTAAAACCTGGAGAAACGGGCTCCTGACTCCCACCTGTTATCCTCCCAGCACCATCCCATGCAGTTCCCTGCCCCGCCATGCCTTCTGCCTAGCACATCACACCTTGCTTTGGGAGGTCTGTCCCGCCCACCTCCCTGGGCACCATCCCATCCTCACCCTCCGTTTTTATCAGGATCCCTCAGGTGCCTCCGGAACTCAAAGCCGAGGCAGGCGGCATATGGCGGGGTGTGTCCATCATAGAGGCCCAGGGCCGCCTGGAGGGCCAGCAGGGTGCTGTCATGCTGCAGGTGGAGCCGAGGGGTGAGATGACACTTCTCTCTGGAGGCCTCCTTTCTCCTGAACACTAGACTTGTGCATCCAGATGTCCCCCAGGCTGCTTGGAACCAACCCCCCAAACTTGCGCCTCCCTTCCTCTCACCCTGAAGGCAGTACCAACAGTTACAGGCGGCCATTTAATAAAGATTGCGCAAATAGGTGCAAAATATGATTGGACGAAGCAGCCTGTCTCCTCTGGAAGGACAGATTGCTTAGTCCAATATTTTCTTTTTTTTTTGAGACAGAGTCTCGCTGTCGCCCGGGCTGGAGTGCAGTGGCCGGATCTCGGCTCACTGTAAGCTCCACCTCCCGGGTTTACACCATTCTCCTGCCTCAGCCTCCCAAATAGCTGTGACTACAGGCACCCGCCACCTTGCCTGGCTAGTTTTTTGTATTTTTTAGTAGAGACGGGGTTTCACCGTGTTAGCCAGGATGGTCTCCATCTCCTGACCTCGTGATCCGCCCTTCTCGGCCTCCCAAAGTGCTGGGATTACAGGCTTGAGCCACCGCGCCTGGCCAGTATTTTCTTAATGAAAACAAGGAATTATCTTTAATTCATAAATTCTTCCTCCTGTGACACCATCACCTCCCTCTTTCCAGACTAATGATATAGCCCAGGAGTAGGGTTTGGAGATACAGGCTACCCAAGGCAATGGACTGGGGTCCATTGGGACCGCAGGCTCTTCCTCACCCAAATTGCTGTCACCCTCATCCCTGTGCCTCAGTGTCATATGGCACTGCTTCCCAAGGACTCACGGCTGAGTACATGACCATCTTGAGGGGCAGCCCCAGGCGCTGGACCCGGGAGAAGTTTGCAAGGATAGCATTCAGCAGGATCCCTGAGGATGGGAAAAAAGAGCTTAGAATCTCCCAGAGGGAGGCACCCCAGCCTCCCGGCCCCACACCTCACCCCCTGTCAACTGGGCCTTCTCTGCTGCCCGGGGTGGGCCCACGTGGGCTCCAATATCCAAAGCCGAGATCTGGGCAAGGGTCCGCAGGACATCTGGGGAGGCCCAGGCTGGTAGTGGAAGACCATGGGCTTGCTGTGGGGAGACGGGAAGAGAAGACTGACGGACCATCCTGAGCCCTCGAGTTTGCCTCTGGCCCCGCAGGCCTGTGCTGCCCCCTGCTCTTTTGAGTCCCCCATGGGCTGGATCTGGATCAGGCTGGGAAATCATGAATGTGGACAGCAGTGTGGTTTTTTTTTGAGACGGAGCCTTGCTCCATCACCCAGGCTGGAGTACAGTGGCACAATCTCGGCTCACTGCAATCCTCGCCTCTCAGGTTCAAGTGATTCTCCTGCCTCAGCCTCGCGAGTAGCTGTGATTACAAGTGCGTGCCACCATGCCCAGCTAATTTTTGGTTTTTTTTGTTTTTTGTTTTTTTTTTTGAGACGGAGTCTCGCTCTGTCGCCCAGGCTGGAGTGCAGTGGCCGGATCTCAGCTCACTGCAAGCTCCGCCTCCCGGGTTTACGCCATTCTCCTGCCTCAGCCTCCCAAGTAGGTAGCTGGGACTACAGGCGCCCGCCACCTCGCCCGGCTAGTTTTTTGCACTTTTTAGTAGAGACAGGGTTTCACCATGTTAGCCAGGATGGTCTCGATCTCCTGACCTCGTGATCCGCCCGTCTCGGCCTCCCAAAGTGCTGGGATTACAGGCTTGAGCCACCGCGCCCGGCCTAATTTTTGTATTTTTAGTAGAGACGGGGTTTCACCATGTTGGCCAGGCTGGTCTCGAACTCCTGACCTCAGGTGATCCACCCACCTCGGCCTCCCAAAGTGATGGGATTACAGGCATGAGCCACCGCACCCGGCCAACAGCGATTATTTATTAATAATAGACGTTGTCCTTCCACAGCCCAGAAGGCTTTATCTGAAACCCCTGGGACCAGAGGGGTTTCACAGCTCAGACATTCTGGACTTCAGAAAGATCTGATGGTGCTGACACCGCACAGCATGGAACACACACAGCAAGGGCTGGGGCAGCCCCCTTAGTCACACACATTGCTGCTCCCACCCTGTGATTTGGAACATTCCGTGAGCTGGATCGAGCAAAGACTAGCAAGAGGGCTAGCTAGGTGTGGTGGCTCGCGCCTGTAATCCCAGCGCTTGGGGAGGCAAAAGGATTGTTTGAGCCCACGAGTTCCTGGGCAACATAGTGAGACCCCATCTCTGCAAAAAAAAAAAAAAAAAACTTTTTTTTTTTTTTTAAAATTAGCCAGGCATGGTGGTGTGCACCTGCCTCAGCACTCGGAAGGCTGAGGCACGAGGATTCCTATAGCCAGGGAGATGGAGGCTGCAGTGAGTTATGATAATGCACTCCAGCCTGGGTGACAGAGCGAGACCCTGTCTATTTCAGGTCAGCTCCCGCCGCCCAGGTTTTGGGTTTTCTGATTACAGGACTGTGGGGAGGAATTGCCAAATGTGGAGCCTCAAACCCTGGCAAGGCCTTCACTGTGCGCCAGGCACTGTTGTAGGCACAGTGCGTAGATTAACCATTTGAATCCTCACGGCGTCCTGGGGAGGTGTTGATACCGGTGTTGCCATCCCCACTGTGCAGATGGGAAAACTGAGGCACAGAGGGTTAACTAAATGCATGAGGGAACAGGGCTAGTGAGTAGCAAGCTGGGATTGGAAACAGTTGTCCTTAAACCCTTGGCTGGGAAGGGGCGGGGCTCACCTGGCACATGAGTGTGTCCAGAACCTTCCATGCCCTGCGTAGCGGCTCTCCAACCAGCGACAGCCCCGTGAAGTTCTCCAGGCGAGTCAGGAAGCCCTGGATGCGCGGGGCTGGGTGAGCCCTGGCCGGTCCCCTGCGCCTCGCCCCACCCCGCCACCGCCCTACTCACCGTCCAGCCCTCCAGGGCCTCCTGGTACTCGGCGGCCTCGGTGGCCTCCCGCAGCAGCTCGTGGTATCTGGGACAGCTGCGCATGGGGAACCTCAGCAGCTGGGGAGAACTGAGGCTCAGAGAGGACAGCCACGTGCCTTGGGTCTCACAGCGGGTTGGGGGAACCCGGGCTCTGTGCCCCTGCGTCTGTCACAGTTTCTCCCAGATGCAGAAGAGCAGTGTGGGCCCGGGCTCACGCTGGTCTGGACAGACCGGCTCGAGTACAGCCTTGCTTCTCGGAGCTAGCTCAGGTGGCCAGACCCAGAGCTGCCTCTCTCTCCACCCACTCCCTCCCTCACCACACCTGGGTCCAGCGCCCTGACCTTGTCCTCAGCCACGGGCACCGTGTGCACTGGGATCGGCCTCCAGTGGGCCTCCGGGCTCCCTGGAGCAGCCTCAGGAAACAGCCCGGCAAGGTTGGCCTGCGCGCTCTCCAGTGTGCGGTCAAAGTCCGTGCTGCGGATGTACACCTGGAGTGGGGTGGAGAGAGGGCAGGCGGGGGGTCGTGGTTGGGGTCAGAGGTCAGCTGTGGTGGCAAATCAGAAGCCTCAGATTCAGTTTGGAATAGGGGTCAGACACTGAGAATCATGTGGCCGTCAATGTTGGAAGTTGGGATCAAGGGTCCAGAGGTTAATGTCAGGAGCAGTTGGGCTGGACGTCCTAAACTGGACAGCCATGTTGGATTTAGGGGGTCAATTGAGTCAATGAGGGTCAAAAAGGAAGATCAGAATCGGTGGAGGCTGGAGGTTAGAGGTCAAGTTTAGGAGGGCAGTGTGGAGGCTTGGTGTCAGAGTTCAATACATGTTCATCAGAGGTCAGGAGGACTGTCTGTAACTGGGGGATGTCAGAAGACATAGGAGGAAACAAAAGAGGTAGGTCAGAATTGACAAAGTGTAGAGGTTAAAGGTTAGAGGTCAGGAAGGCAAGTTACGTCAATAAGGGTCAAAGATCGAAATCAAGTTTGGGGTCAAATGTCAGAGGCCAGAGGTCTGATTGGAGTCAACGGGACTAGAAAACAGAGATGGAGGCCAAATAATAAAGTCAGAGTTGATGGAGGTCAGAGGTCGAGATGTGACAGGTTGAGATGGAGTCAGAAGTCAGTGTGGGTTAGTCAGTGTACCGGGGGTCAGAGATTAGAGGTAGAGGGCAAGTCAGGTTGATGGAGGTCAAAGGCCAGAGGTGGAGGCCCAAAGAGAGTGTTGTAGTCAGTGGAGGTCAAAGGTGGAAGGTCAGGGGACCAGGTGGGGGTGACTATGGCAGTACCTCCTCCCGCCGGTACTCGGGACTCAGGAAGGCTTCATAGCGGCTCCTCAGGAAGCGGCCCAGCTCCAGCTGCTGGCGGACCCCCTCCTGGGGACAGAACAGCCTTAGTCTACGCCTCTCCACCCCTCCCACCCTTGCCCTCACCTCCCACCCACTTCTCACCCTGGTCAGCTGGCCCAGGCCTCGTGGCCACAGGGTGGAGGCCACCTCCTTGTGTGGGTCCGTGGGGTAGGAGGCCAGCGGGGCCCGGTCGCCATGGCGGAATACCTGGGGACAGGACTGGTCAGGGCTAGCCCTGGGGGAGCTGAGGGCAGGCCGGGGCGGGGGCGCCTCACCAGAGCCACGAACACCAGAGGTCCTTCTGGCAGGGCCCGGGGTGGCAGCAGCAGCAGCAGCAGGAGCAGGAGAGGTCCAGCAGGGTGGCCCCAAAACCCCAGCCCGGCCATTTCCACCCAGCCCAGACGCTGAGCTCAGCCCACTGTCTGGGCCGCAGTCCCGCCTGTCCCGGCCCTGCACTCAGCACCCCCATTATAGCAGGCCCTGGCACGCTTCCCCAGGGGCCACAGATCCCATCCCCCAGCGCCTCTGCCAGTCTTTGATTAACCCGTTTCATCTTCGTTTCATCTTCACTGCTGCCCCAGCAGACGCTCGATGTGCTTGTCATCATCCCCATTGTGCCGTTGGGGAAACTGAGGCACAGAAGGGTTCTGTAACTTGCCCAAGAAAACACTGAGGTTTCTCAGACAAAGCTGCGATTTGAACCCAGGTGCCTTTAACCTGGATGCAGACTTGGAAAGAGACCCTCACCCCACATTGTTCATCTCAGCCACAGCCTTGACCCCCTGAGTCAGAGAGGTCGATGGTAGTAACCATGGGCTTGATTTTCTGTACTTTGATGCTTTGACACCAGGGGCCTTGCTATTCATTAGAAGGACCGCCCCTCCCGGGGTTACCAGTTCCTGGAAATAGTCACGGACTGGCCCAGGCGCGTGCCTCTTCTGTACAAACCAGCCAACCCAGAGCCCACACCCCAACCACCCGGGCCACCATCCACCTGCCCTGATCACCTGGGGCAGGGTACTGGACGACTCAGGACAGCCCCTGTGCCCCAGAGCCTGCTGAAATGGCTCAACCAGCCACTCTTTACCCTACCTTATCCCACAGAAAACACAAAGAAGCTGCTTGCTTCAGGTCTGTCTCCCGGGCACCCCAGTGCCTCCCCGTGTGGCCCCCGTGGCATGCTCCCTCCTCTGGAGAAACTGTGAGTATAACAAGTCATCTTTCTTTCTTTTTTCTTCTTTTTCTTTCTTTCTTTTTTTTTTTTTTTTTTTTTTTTTTTTTGAGATGGAGTCTTGCTCATCGCCCAGGCTGGAGTGCAGTGGCGTGATCTCGGCTCACTGCAAGCTCCGCCTCCCGGGTTCATGCCATTCTCCTGTCTCAGCCTCCCGAGTAGCTGGGACTACAGGCGCCCGCCACCGCGCCCGGCTAATTTTTTGTATTTTTAGCAGAGAAGGGGTTTCACCGTGTTAGCCAAGATGGTCTCGATCTCCTGACCTTGTGATTCACCCGCCTCGGCCTCCCAAAGTGCTGGGATTACAGGCGTAAGCCACCGCGCCCGGCCTCTTTCTTTTTATTTTATTTTATTTTTTTAATTTTTTTTTTGAGACGTAGTCTTACTCTGTTGCCCAGGCTGGAGTGCAGTGACACGATCTCAGCTCGCTGCAACCTCCACCTCCCAGGTTCAAGAGATCCTCCTGCCTCAGCCCCCCAGTAGCTGGAATAACAGGCATGTGCCACCATGGCCAGCTAATTTTCGTTTTTGTTTTTTTTTAGTGGAGATGGGTTTTCACCATGTTGACCAGGCTGGTCTCGAACTCCTGACCTCAGGTGATCCACTCGCCTCGGCTTCCCAAAGTGCTAGGATTACAGGCGTGAGCCACCATGCCCAGTCAACAAGTCATCTTTCAGTGGCAATCGTCTGCTGCTCGGGCGGCCTTACCATCCCACAGTGCTGATAAAATCTACACTTAGCACCATCTGGGCCTGGCTGGCTCTCCTGCCTCACTGTGCACAGTCAGTCTCCAGTCCTGTCCTGTTTTGTTTTTTTTTTTTTTTTGAGACAGAGTTTTGCTGTATTGCCCAGACTGGTCTTAAACTCCTGAACTCAAGCAGTTCTCCCAGCTTGGCCTGTCAAAGTGCTGGTATTGCAGGTGTGAGCTCCTGCACCAGTTACGAAAGTTTTGTGAATCTCTCTCTCTCCCCGTACTTAAAATACGATAGAGGCCCCTGGAATAAAGTAGTAGAAGAGCTGGAGGCTTAAGCCAGACCAGGAGCTGGCAGCTCACACCTGTAATCCCAGAATTTGGGAGGCCAAGGTGGGAGGATTGCTTGAGGCCAGGAGTTCAAGACCAGCCTGGCCAACATGAAGAGACCCCCACCGCCCTGACTCCATCTCTATAAAAAATAAACAAAAATTAGCCAGGCATGGTATGGTGACGTGTGCCTGTCATCCCAACTACTCAAGAGACTGAGATGGGAGGATCACGTGAGTCCAGGAATTTGAGGCTTCAGTGAGCGATAATCTTACCTTTGCACTACAGCCTGGACAACAGAGTAAGACCCTGTCTCTAAAAAAATAGAAAAGAGAAAAAAAAAAAACCCCTGAAGCAAAATTAAGAAACTAGAAACCATGTTCTAGCCCCTGGAGATGTCAGCACTTTAATATCTACTGACGTATTGGCTGCTGTGACAGGTTACCACTCAGTGGCTTAAAACGACACACATTTATCCCATTACAGTTCGGGAGGTTGGAAGTCTGCAATCAATATAACTGGGCCAGGCATGGTAGCTGACACCTGTGATCCTGTCACTTTCTGAGGCCAAAGTGGGCAGATCAGTTGGGTCCAGGAGTTTCAGACCAGCTTGGGCAACATGGTGAAACCCCGTCTCTACTAAAAATACCAAAAAACTAGCCAGGTGTAGTGGCGCACACCTGTAGTCCCAGCCACTTGTCGCTTGAGCCTGAAGTTGAGGCTGCAGTGAGCCCTGATTCTGTCACTCCACTCCATCCTGGGCGACAGAGCGAAACCTGATGTTTAAATGCAGTTTTTCATATATGTACTTCTTACCAAAATGAGATCATACAGAACCTGCAATTTTGTAACCTGCGTCTTTCAGTTAACCTCCTCTTCTCCTTGGCAATAGTGCTTTGGTCTTGTCTGATACCCACTCCCTATTCAAATGTCCCTCCATTTCTCCCCAAAGAGACTTTGTTTGGTTTTGTTTTTTGAGACAGGGTCTCACTGTGTCACACAGGCTGGAGGGCAGTGGTACGATCTCGGCTCACTGCAGCCTCTGCCTCCTGGGTTCTGGTGATTCTCGTGCCTGAGCCTCCTGAGTAGCTGGGACTATAGGTGCACACCACCGCACCTGGCTAATTTTTGTATTTTTAGTAGAGACAGGGTTTTGCCACGCTGCCCAGGATGGTCTCAAACCTCTGGCTTCAAGCCATCCTCCTGCCTCAGTCTCCCACCTGAAGAGCCTTTATAACTTGTTTGTCTAAACCAAAACCTGGTCCAGGATCACCCATCAAAGCTGGTCCTGCGTCTCTTAATGGATTTTTTCAAATATAGCAAGGCCACTTGCTTTTGTTTTGCATTGTGGCATGGATTTGTTGGAGAGACAGTGCCCCTTGCTCTGCAGAATGTGTTGCCTTCTGGAATTTTCTGGGTAGTGCCCTGAGGTATTGTTTTACAATCCGTGTTATTCATAGGAGCGATGTTGTACAACTGTGACCACTGAATCAGCAAATAGGGACCCACTGCTTCATTAATACATGTATGTATTTTTCTATTTATTTTTATTTATTTATTATTATTATTTTGAGATGGAGTCTCACTCTGTTGCCCAGGCTGGAGTGCAGTGGCGTGATCTCGGCTCAGTGTAACCTCCTCTGCCCAGGGTTCAAGTGTTGCCCATGCCTCAGCCTCCCGAGTAGCTGGGACTACAGGTGCACACCACCACACCCGGCTAATTTTTTTGTTTTTTTAGTAGAGATGGGGTTTCACCGTGTTGGCGAGGCTGGTCTCAAACTCCTGACCTCAAGTGATCCTCCTGCCCTGTCCTCCCAAAGTGCTGGGATTACAGGTGTGAGCCACTGCGCCTGGCCTATATTTATATATATTTAAAGAGATGGGGTCTTACTATGTTGCCCAGGCTGGTCTTGAACTTCTGGGCTCAAGCGATTCTCCTGTCTCACTTGCCCAAAGTGTTGGGATTACAGGCATGAGCCACCGCACCCAACCCTATATATGTGTGTATATATATAGTACATATATATAGTATATATATAGTACACATATTAGTACATATATAGTACATAGATATAGTACATATATATGGACACACACACACGTATTTCCCCAATAAGTGTTCACAGTTGTACAACATAGCTACCAAAAATAGCAAGACTCTATCTGCCAGAAATAATGCAAATAGCTACGTGAATAGCCAGATTGTATAGTCTCCTTTTTTGTGGTAGTGATAGGTGAATAGATATCTCACACATGCATGTATCACATGTATTTTATCTTATTTTATGTTTTAGTTGTAGTTGTGGAGACAGGATCTCGCTCTGTTGCCCAGGCTGGAGTGCAGTGGTGTGATCTTGGCTCATGGCAACCTCAACCTCCTGAGCCCAAGTGATCCTCCCATCTGGAGGAGGAAATTTTGCCTGGGCCTCCTCAACTGTTCTCCTGGCCTGCAGGCTCCTACTGTGAGATATTTCTACAACCAGAACTGACCCGGTCTCTCCCCTGCTCTCAACCCTCCCATGGCTCCCCAGCACCCTCCGGGGAAAAACCCAGACGCCTCACTATGATGTTCAAGGTTCAGACTCTCCAGTCTCACGTGTCCCGATGTCACGTTCAGACGCCGTGTGTGGCGTGCCACGCCAGGGTCTGTCTCTGCCCTGTGCCTCTGCCAGAATGCCCTTCCCTGTTGCCCTGGCCACCATTCTTGTTGCTCTGACAACCCCCTCTTGGGGTTCCAGTGGCTTCTCCCCTCTCTGGCTCAGAGACCCGGGAAAGGGAGAAAAGACCAAGCAAGGGGTGGCTGGAATCCCAAGGCCATGAACTTCCAGGAAGTGAGAAGGGGTCTGGCAGGGAAGGGAGGCCTAGGGCGGGGCAGAGGGCAGGGAGGGGAAGGGTCCTTACCTCTGATCTCCTCCCCCTAGAATGTGACCCTGGCCATGGCCGTGTTCACCATCCTGACCTCCATCTACTTCTTCAACAAGGTGAGCAGGAGGAGGGCGGAGGTGGGGGCTGAGTCTCTGTCTCCCTGGTCCGCTTTTGTCATCTTGGTCTCTCTTTCTCTCCTACGTCTCTGTATATCTCCCTGTTTTCCTTTCTCAGGCTCAGCAGTGAGAAGACGCAGGACCTCCCCACGCAAAAGCCCTGCCTCTGCCCGGACCATCGCTCTGAGGCCAAATAAATGTAACTGAATCCGCACATCCTGCTCCCCCGCCCACTGCCCCTGCGCCCGGCCTTGGGCCTACATCACACCTGGGGACTCCGTGTTTCAGGAGGGACTGGGGTGGGGGTCCGGACTCCAGAGTCTGAGGTAGGGGAGTGGTGAGGGCCCACCCTCTCAGGTTTGAGGCTAGGAGCTGGGAGTCTGAGTTGGGTTTTGAGGGATGAGTAGGAGTCTGTCTGGGGCATTCCAAGAAGAGGAAGAACATGTCAACTCTGGGTGTAAGGGCACAGAGGGAAGAAAGAGCAGGGCAGATTCAGCGCCTGGCACCAACACAGGCTGCTGTGTACTTCGGATTTGTTATTTCCCTCTGATACCCCGACTTCTTCTCCATCAGACAAAGGCAAAAATTTTTGTCCAATGGGCCCCAGAAAACCACAGCCAGGGCAGCCTGAGATCCAAGATGTGAATGCACTTATCACATCAGCTGCAGCGGGCTTTAGTTATCATCATTTTCTCCATCACTGTCATACTGTATCAACACATCTTCCTCTTTTTTTTTTTTTTTTTTGAGATGAGATCTCACTCAGTTGCCCAGGCTGGAGTGCAGTGGTATGATCATAGCTCACTGCAACCCTGAACTCCCGGGCTCGAGCGATCCTCCTGCCTCGGCCTCCTGAGTAGCTGGGAATGTAGGTGTTCACTACCATGCCCAGCTAACTTTTATTAATTTTTTTAGAGACAGGGTCTCACCATGTTGCCCAAGCTGGCCTCTAACTCCTGACCTCAAGCAGTCCTCCTGCCTCAGCCTCCCAAAGTGTTGGAATCATAGGTGTGAGCCACTGTGCTCAGTCTCTTTTCTTTTCTTAACAAGCTCCTATTTAACCTTCAACACCCACCAGCAATGTCCCTTCCTATAAAAGTGTGCAGACTCACCCCCATAGCCAGTTCCTTAGCAGCCCCCTCGAATAGTGCCCTTCCCCAACCCCCTGCCTCTATCTCCAGCATCCTCAGGTCAGTGCCCTGGGGGACACTTCAACCTTCAGTTGCATTTCACCTACCTTCTCATCTAGTCAAAAGCAATTTCATTTCAGCTCAATATCTGAAAAGACAGCTTTGGACTAGGGTTGACTGTGCGTGCTAGGTTTTCCTGGAAAAGCTCAACAAATTTCCTCCTTTCCTTTCTTTTTTTTTTTTTTTTTTTTTGAGACGGAGTCTCGCTCTGTCGCCCAGGCTGGAGTGCAGTGGCCGGATCTCAGCTCACTGCAAGCTCCGCCTCCCGGGTTCACGCCATTCTCCTGCCTCAGCCTCCCGAGTAGTTGGGACTACAGGCGCCCGCCACCTCGCCCGGCTAGTTTTTTTTTTTTAGTGGAGACGGGGTTTCACCATGTTAGCCAGGATGGTCTCGATCTCCTGACCTCATGATCCGCCTGTCTCGGCCTCCCAAAGTGCTGGGATTACAGGCTTGAGCCACCGCGCCCGGCCCCTCCTCCTTTCCTTTCTTCCTTCCTCCCTCCCTTTTTTCCTCCCTCCCCTCCCCTTCCCCTTCCCCCTCTCTCCCTCCCTCCCTTCCTTCCCTCCTTCCTGCCTTCCCAGACAGAATTTTGCTCTTGTCCCCCAGGCTGGAGTGCAATGGTGCAATCTCAGCTCACCGCAACCTCCACCTCCCAGTTTCAAGCAGTTCTCCTGCCTCAGCCTCCCGAGTAGCTGGGATTACAGGCATGCACCACCACGCCCGGCTAATTTTGTATCTTTAGTAGAGATGGGGTTTCTCCATGTTGGTCAGGCTGGTCTCGAACTCCCAACATCAGGAGATCCACCAGCCTCGGCCTCCCAAAGTACTGGGATTACAGGCGTGAACCACGGCGCCCGGCCTCACAAATTTCATTTTATTTTATTTGAGATGGAGTCTCGCTCTGTTAAACCCAGGCTGGAGTGCAATAGCGCGATCTCAGCCCACCTCAACCTCAACCTCCCAGATTCAAGCAATTATCCTGCCTCAGCCTCCCAAGTAGCTGGGACTACAGGCACCTGCTACCATGCCTGGCTAAGTTTTGTATTTTTAGTAGAGACAGGGTTTCAGTATGTTGGCCAGGCTGGTCTTGAACTCCTGACTTAGTGATCCGCCCACCTCGGCCTCCCAAAGTGCTGGGATTACAGGTGTGAGCCACAGCGCTTGGCTACAAATTTCAGTGATGACCACAAATTTCAGTAATAAACAGATTCACAGTCGCACTATAATTTTATCTCAAATTAATAGAATTTTTGTGGATCACCAACATTTTGGGCCAATGTTTTAGCATCAGTGGCAACAGCGCCCTCCTGAAGTCCTCAAAAGTTTCCGATTTGGAGGCGGGCTTTAGTTTCGAGTTATTGGCTGCAAAACTCCAAATAGCCACACAGCGGCGGTGTTGCACTATTTTCTCAACCAGAAATTGGCTGCCTTAAGGGTTGAGCGCAAGAAATAAACGTCGGTTTTGGCAAAACCACAATTGTTTGTCTGTCTGTTTGTTTTTGAGACAGAGTCTCGCCCAAAACCACAATTTTTTGAGACTTGGGGGGTTCCTGGCTGCTTCCTCCCTCCTTCCTGCCTGGGCTTCCTCCCCCGCTGGACCCTCACCCCAGCCTTCTCTCTCTCTCCTCCAGTCCTCAGAGGGGTCCTCCTGTACCCAGAGCTGACCCTGTCCCTTTCTCCTCACAGCCCTCCAGTGGCCCTGAATTCCAGGCCCTCCACTGAGCATTGGAGGCTGCAAGTAACCTGACCCCCTCCAGGCTTAAAAAAAAAAAAAAAAAAACTCACCTACCTCCCACGCCGGCCCTGGTGTATTCTTGGCCACAGCGAACTCGAAGATAGTCCCGTGTTTGCACTGCTGGGTCCCAGCCTGGAACACCCTTTCCCATGTCTTTCTTTGTTAGAGACGGAGTCTCGCTCTGTCGCCCAGGCTGGAGTGCAGTGGCCGGATCTCGGCTCACTGCAAGCTCCGCCTCCCAGGTTCACGCCATTCTCCTGCCTCAGCCTCCCGAGTAGCTGGGACTACAGGCGCCCGCCACCACGCCTGGCTAATTTTTTTGTATTTTTAGTAGAGACGGGGTTTCACCGTGTTAACCAGGATGGTCTCCATCTCCTGACCTCGTGATCTGCCCACCTCGGCCTCCCAAAGTGCTGGGATTACAGGCGTGAGCCACCGCGCCCGGCCTTTTTTTTTTTCACCTCAGCCTCCCCAGCAGCTGGGACCACAGGTGCCACTATGCATGGCTAATCTTTTTTTTTTTTTTTTTTTTTTTTTTTAGTAGAGATGAGGTCTTTCTATGTTGCCCAGGCTGGTCTTGAACTCCTGGCCTCAAACAGTCCTCCCACCATGGTCTCCCAAAGTATTGGGATTACAGGCATGAGTCACAGCACCCCCATCACCACTAACAAATACTGACAGCAAAGCCGGTCTTTGCGTTCCGCCGCCCCCTCCCCTCGTTTCCTTTCTGCACCCCAGGGTTTGAACCACTCAGTGCTGCCTTTCTCAGTCCTCTGGGAGCCATCAAGGTTGTATTTTCTTTTTTTTTCTTTTTTTCTTTTTAAAGATGGACTCTCACTCTGTCACCAGGCTGGAGTGCAGTGGCACAATCTCAGCTGACTGCAACCTCCACCTCCCAGGTTCAAGCGATTCTCCTGCCTCAGCCTCCAGAGTAGCTGGGATGACAGGTGCTGTCACACCTGGGTAATTTTTTTGGTATTTCTTTTTTCTTTTTTCTTTCTTTCTTTTATTTTTATTTATTTTTATTTATTTATTTTGAGATGGAGTCTTGCTTAGTCACCCAAGCTGAAGTGCAGTGGCAAGATCTTGGATCACTGCAACCTCCACCTCCCGGGTTCAAGTGATTCTCCTGCCTCAGCCTCCCAAGTAGCTGGGATTACAGGTGCACGCCACCACACTTGGCTGATTTTCCTATTTTTACTAGAGACGGGGTTTCACCATGTTGGCCAGGCTGGTCTTGAACTCCTTAACTCAGGTGATCCACCTGCCTCGGCCCCCCAAAGTGCTGGGATTACAGGCGTGAGCCACTGTGCTCGCATTTTTTTTTCTTTTGTATTTCAGGTAGATGGGGTTTCATCATGTTGGCCAGGCTGGTCTGGAACTCCTGACCTCAAGTGATCCGCCCACCTCGGCCTCCCAAAGTGCTGGGATTACAGGTGTGAGCCACAGCGCTTGGCCACAAATTTCAGTGATGACCACAAATTTCAGTAATAAACAGATTCACAGTCGCACTATAATTTTATCTCAAATTAATAGAATTTTTGTGGATCACCAACATTTTGGGCCAATGTTTTAGCATCAGTGGCAACAGCGCCCTCCTGAAGTCCTCAAAAGTTTCCGATTTGGAGGCGGGCTTTAGTTTCGAGTTATTGGCTGCAAAACTCCAAATAGCCACACAGCGGCGGTGTTGCACTATTTTCTCAACCAGAAATTGGCTGCCTTAAGGGTTGAGCGCAAGAAATAAACGTCGGTTTTGACAAAACCACAATTGTTTGTCTGTCTGTTTGTTTTTGAGACAGAGTCTCGCCCAAAACCACAATTTTTTGAGACCTGGGGGGTTCCTGGCTGCTTCCTCCCTCCTTCCTGCCTGGGCTTCCTCCCCCGCTGGACCCTCACCCCAGCCTTCTCTCTCTCTCCTCCAGTCCTCAGAGGGGTCCTCCTGTACCCAGAGCTGACCCTGTCCCTTTTTCCTCACAGCCCTCCAGTGGCCCTGAATTCCAGGCCCTCCACTGAGCATTGGAGGCTGCAAGTAACCTGACCCCCTCCAGGCTTAAAAAACAAAACAAAACTCACCTACCTCCCACGCCGGCCCTGGTGTATTCTTGGCCACAGCGAACTCGAAGATAGTCCCGTGTTTGCACTGCTGGGTCCCAGTCTGGAACGCCCTTTCCCATGTCTTTCTTTGTTAGAGACCGAGTTTCGCTCTGTCGCTCAGGCTGGAGTGCAGTGGCCGGATCTCGGCTCACTGCAAGCTCCGCCTCCCGGGTTCACGCCATTCTCCTGCCTCAGCCTCCCGAGTAGCTGGGACTACAGGCGCCCGCCACCACGCCTGGCTAATTTTTTTGTATTTTTAGTAGAGACGGGGTTTCACCGTGTTAACCAGGATGGTCTCCATCTCCTGACCTCGTGATCTGCCCACCTCGGCCTCCCAAAGTGCTGGGATTACAGGCGTGAGCCACCGCGCCCGGCCTTTTTTTTTTTCACTTCAGCCTTCCCAGCAGCTGGGACCACAGGTGCCACTATGCATGGCTAATCTTTTTTTTTTTTTTTTTTTTTAGTAGAGATGAGGTCTTTCTATGTTGCCCAGGCTGGTCTTGAACTCCTGGCCTCAAACAGTCCTCCCACCATGGTCTCCCAAAGTATTGGGATTACAGGCATGAGTCACAGCACCCCCATCACCACTAACAAATACTGACAGCAAAGCTGGTCTTTGCGTTCCGCCGCCCCCTCCCCCCGTTTCCTTTCTGCACCCCAGGGTTTGAACCACTCAGTGCTGCCTTTCTCAGTCCTCTGGGAGCCATCAAGGTTGTATTTTCTTTTTTTTTTCTTTTTTTCTTTTTTTTAAAGATGGAATCTCGCTCTGTCACCAGGCTGGAGTGCAGTGGCACAATCTCAGCTGACTGCAACCTCCACCTCCCAGGTTCAAGCGATTCTCCTGCCTCAGCCTCCAGAGTAGCTGGGATGACAGGTGCTGTCACACCTGGGTAATTTTTTTGGTATTTCTTTTTTCTTTTTTCTTTCTTTCTTTTATTTTTATTTATTTTTATTTATTTATTTTGAGATGGAGTCTTGCTTAGTCACCCAAGCTGAAGTGCAGTGGCAAGATCTTGGATCACTGCAACCTCCACCTCCCGGGTTCAAGTGATTCTCCTGCCTCAGCCTCCCAAGTAGCTGGGATTACAGGTGCACGCCACCACACTTGGCTGATTTTCCTATTTTTACTAGAGACGGGGTTTCACCATGTTGGCCGGGCTGGTCTTGAACTCCTTAACTCAGGTGATCCACCTGCCTCGGCCCCCCAAAGTGCTGGGATTACAGGCGTGAGCCACTGTGCTCGCATTTTTTTTTCTTTTGTATTTCAGGTAGATGGGGTTTCATCATGTTGGCCAGGCTGGTCTGGAACTCCTGACCTCAAGTGATCCGCCCACCTCGGCCTCCCAAAGTGCTGGGATTACAGGCGTCAGCCACTGTGCTCGCATTTTTTTTTCTTTTGTATTTCAGGTAGATGGGGTTTCATCATGTTGGCCAGGCTGGTCTGGAACTCCTGACCTCAAGTGATCCGCCCACCTCAGCCTCCCAAAGTGCTGGGATTATAGGCGTGAGCAACTGTGCCCAGCCCAAGGTTGTATTTTCACAACCACAGATAGATGGGTCTCAGCCCAGCTGCCCGCAGAAATCCCTGGGGAGGTTTTGAAATTCTCAGAGCCGAGCTCCACCCTGGACCACTTAAACCGCAAGGTGTGGGAATGGGGCCGGGACATCGATTTTATGTTAAAAGCTCTCCCTGGAGATTCTGCTGTGCAGCCAGGGTCAACAGCCCTCGCTGTAATGCGTTCCCAGAAGACGAAGAGGTCGATTTTCCTCTTCCTGGAGCTGAGCACATTTCAGAGGGAGCTCCATGGATGCATCAAAGACTCAAAACATGGGGCCAAATTTACCTTTCAGTTTGGAAACATTCAGGAGCTTGAAACTGAAGGAAGGTGAAGCACATTGTTTCCCAGGGCAGAGGGCCTGGGGCGCAAGGTCAGAAGGCACTTGCATATTTCACAATGGACTCCTTCAGGAACCAGAAAAGCTGGCGGCCTGCTCCTGTCCCTCATTCTGTCTCACGTGCGGGGACCAGCAAGCTCTGTTTGCACACAACTTCTGACTTCAGCACTTGCTGTTCCACATCTCAGGAATTGCTCAGTCCTGGGACAGCCACAGTGGGTGGTCACCCTTGTTCCACTTGCCGAATTCCTAGGCCACGTCTGCGTTCCAGGCTTTCCACCCAGGCCCCTACCTCTCGCTCTCTCAAAGCTGGCTCTCTCCTCTCTCAGTCTCTGTCGTGCTGTCTGTGTGTCACTGTGTCTGTCCTGTTCAGTGGTGATTCCCCTCTCCTCCTGTTCCTCCAGCGCCGGTTCTATGTCCGTCTCTCACTAGAGTGCTCCGTGTTTTTGTCTCTCACTGAGTCTTGGCCTCTTTGGCCTTTTCTGTGTCCCACTTGCCCCTCGCAGCAGCCTGGCCAGTCTCTCCCCTCCCCTCTGTGCCTCTGTGTGTCTCCCCTCCAGCCACATCGCTCCTGCTCCGGCGTCGCCTCTTCTGTCTTACTGCTTTCTCTCTGGGTCTCTCCCTGCCTCTCTGGGGCTCTGTCCCCCTCTCTCTGGGTCTCTGTCCTCCTGTCTCTGTGTCTCTGTCCCCCTCTCTCTGTGTCTCTGTCCCCCTCTCTCTGTGTCTCTGTCCCCCTCTCTCTGGGTCTCTGTCCTCCTGTCTCTGTGTCTCTGTCCCCCTCTCTCTGTGTCTCTGTCCCTCTCTCTCTGTGTCTCTGTCCCCCTCTCTCTCTGGGTCTCTGTCCCCCTCTCTCTCTGTGTCTCTGTCCCCCTCTCTCTGGGTCTCTGTCCCCCTGTCTCTGGGTCTCTGTCCCCTGTCTCTCTGGGTCTCTGTCCTCCTCCCTGCCCCTCCCTCTCTCTCTGCCTCCCCACCCTGCCTATCATCTCTGTCTTCTCTCAGCTCAGAGTCTCACATTATCCGGAGGTTGACATGGGGGGCTGCCCCCTCCCCACCCACCCTTCCTGACTCCCCAGGAATTTTCCTTCAGGTCCTCACAGGTCGGCGAGGGTCCCATCCCCTGTGCCCACTGCCACCTGTGCATCTTCAGACCCTCCCCCTTGGCAGGCCCAGAGGGCCTGGTCCCCACCCATGTAGAGTAGAGGGTTGAGGCAGTTGCAGGCCCCCGCCAGGGTGAACCCAGAGGTCTGAGCAACACCCACAGGTCCCCCAGTTCCAGCCCGGCCTCCCCCGCGCCCAGCAGCCTCCGCGGCACCAGCAGGCAGAAGGGAAACCAGCAGAAAAACAGCATGGGGGCCGGGCGCGGTGGCTCAAGCCTGTAATCCTAGCACTTTGGGAGGCCGAGACGGGCGGATCACGAGGTCAAGAGATCGAGACCATCCTGGCTAACACGGTGAAACCCCGTCTCTACTAAAAAATACAAAAAACTAGCCGGGCGAGGTGGCGGCGCCTGTGGTCCCAGCTACCCGGGAGGCTGAGGCAGGAGAATGGCGTAAACCCGGGAGGCGGAGCTTGCAGTGAGCTGAGATCGCGCCACTGCTCTGCAGCCTGGGCGACAGAGCGAGACTCCGTCTCAAAAAAAAAAAAAAAAAAAAAAAAAAAAAAAAAAAGGAAAACAGCATGGGCCCCGATGCCCCCGGCACGCCCAGCAGCTCCGGCCACCCCGTGAGCCAAACACCAGCTGATGATCTGGAAACAGACCAGGAGGAAGATGAGGCTAAAGCCCAAAGATGAGAGACGCAGAACCTCAGGCTGGTGCTCCAGAGTAGAGACGGCCAGGACTGCTGACAGAGCACTATACTGGGAGTCCACAGATGGCCCACCCTCTGGCCTCCACCTTACTTCGGCCCCCTGTGCCACCCAGTTCCTCACGCAGCTTTCTGAGCCCAGTTTTCTCAGGTGGAGGAGGGCCAGGGCTCCTTCAGCAATTCAGGAGTGAGGAACACGGTGCGCCGTAGACATCACCACACTGGATCCTCCCAAAGGGCTCCCTCAGGCCTCCTCCCTGTTCCTCAGTACACCCACCACTCTCCCACGTCTCAGCCTTTGCACCTGCCTGGAGTACCCTTCCTTATGGAACCCCCTGGCTGCCTCACGTCGTTCAAGTCTCCGCTCAAAGGCGGCTTTTTATGTTTTTGTTTTTGTTTTGTTTTGTTTTTGAGACAGAGTCTCACTCTCTCGCCCAGGCTGGAGTGCAATGGCGCGATCTCGGCTCACTGCAGCCTCCACTTCCCGGGTTCAAGCGATTCTCCTGTCTCAGCCTCCCGAGTAACTGGGATTACAGGCGTGCACCACCACGCCCAGCTAATTTTTTTAAAATTATTATTTTTTTTAATTTTTAGTAGAGATGGGGTTTCACCATATTGGCCAGGCTGGTCTTAAACGCCTGGCCTCAGGTGATCCACCCGCCTCGGCCTCCCAAAGTGTTGGGATTACAGGTGTGAGCCATTGCATTCGGCCAAAGGCGGCCTTTTCTGAGAAACCTTCCGTGACCACCCTGTGTAAAGTGGCAGCTCCTCAGCACCTGCTGGCCCCTTAACCCTCCTTTTCTCCCCATCAGAGCACTTCTGATCCTGCATTGTTTGAAATTTCTGTATGGTGGTGTCTGTGTGCATCCCTGCCTCCTCCCGATGCTTTAACATAGAGACTGTGAGAGCAGGCCGGGTGCAGGGGCTCACACCTGTAATCCCAGCACTTTGGGAGGCAGGTGGATCACCTGAGGTCAGGAGTTCAAGACCAGCCTGGCCAATACAGTGAAACCCCCATGTCTACGAAAAATACAGAAATTAGCCGGGCATGGTGGCGCGCACCTGTAATCCCAGCTACTCGGGAGCCTGACGCAGGAGAATCACTTGAACCCAGGAGACAGAGGTTGCAGTGAGCCAAGATTACGCCACTGCACTCCAGTCTGGGCAACAGAGAGAGACTCTGTCTCAAAAATAATGATATAAATAAATAAAAGGTATAATTAGTTTCCTCTTCCTGCTGTAACGAATTACCTTAAGTTTAGTAGTGGTCAGAAGTCCTAAGTAGGTCTGTCTGGGCTTTAAAGGAGAATCTGTTTCCTTTCTTTTCCTAGGTCCTAGAGGATACCCACATTTCCTGGCTCAAGGCCCCACCCACATTTCCAAGGCTCAAAGTCCCTTCCTGTATCTTCTTTTTATTTGAGATGGCGTCTCGCTCTGTTGCCCAGGCTGGAGTGCAGTGGCATGATCTTGGCTCATTGCAACCTCCACTTCTTGGGTTCAGGTGATTCTCCTGCCTCAGCCTCCCAAGTAGGTGGGATTACAGGTGTGCACCACCACGCCCGGCTCATTTTTGTATTTTTAGTGGAGACGGGGTTTCATCATGCTGGCCAAGCTGGTCTCGAACTCCTGACCTCAGGTGATCCACCCACCTCTGCCTCCCAAAGTGCTAGGATTACAGGCATGAGCCACCACACCTGGCCCCTTCCTGCATCTTCAAAGCCATCTAGGTAGGATCTTCAGATCTCTCCCTCACTCTCACTTGTGTGCCTTCCTTTTCCACTTAAAGCAACTTTGTCCGATCTGTGGCCCACAGGCTGCATGTGGTCCAGGAAAACATTAGTAAAGCTTCTTAAAACATTATGAGATTTTTTTGTAATTTTTTTTTTAGCTCATCAGCTATTGTGTTAGTGTATTTTGTGTGGCCCAAGACATTTCTTCTTCCAGTGTGGCACAGGGAAGCCAAAAGATTGGACACCCCTGACTTAAGCCCTGTGATTATATTAGGCCTACTTGGATAACCCAGGCTAATCTCCCTATGTAAAGAAAGCAATCTTCATTCCATTGGCAACTTTAATTTCCCTTTGCCACGTGATATGACACAGTCACAGGTTCTGGGGATTAGGATGTGGACATTTTTGCGGCCGTTAATCCACCTACCACAATGGGCATGGGGACCCTCCCTCACTCCCACCCATTCATTGAGTCAACGAGTTTACTAAGCATAACTCTCAACCAGAAACTGTTTCAGGTACAAACTGGATGGAAAATCCCTGCTCTTATTTATTTATTTTTTTGAGAGAGAGAGTCTCGCTCCATCAGCCAGGCTGGAGTACAGTGGCACGATCATGGCTCACTGCAACCTCAGTCTCCCAGGTTC
Organism: Chlorocebus sabaeus; assembly: GCF_047675955.1. NCBI lineage: Eukaryota > Metazoa > Chordata > Mammalia > Primates > Cercopithecidae > Chlorocebus > Chlorocebus sabaeus. The sequence continues at coordinate 7,309,444 of NC_132909.1, forward strand.
AAGCAATTCTCCTGCCTCAGCCTCCCAAGTAGCTGGGATTGAGGTGTGCGCACCACACCTGGCTAATTTTTGTATTTTTAGTATAAGAGTTTCACCATGTTGGCCAGGCTGGTCTCGAACTCCTGACCTCAAGTGATCCGTCCACCTTGGCCTCCCAAAGTGCTGCGATTACAGGCGTGAGCCACCACACTGGGCCACTGAGGTGTTTTTGAGATCAGGTTCTGGGTCTGACTCCTCTGGGGGTCCCCAGGACCCACGACTACCATGGGAGTCACACAAGGGCCCCCATTTTCAAAGGAGTGAATCACTGACACTTAGTAAACCCAGATCAGTCAGCGTGAGAATGTATATGTGCAAGGGGGCATCATTCAGCACTGGGTGCATCCCAGACGCGGGGAACACAGCAGCAAAGGGAACAGACAAAAATCCCCCACCATGGTGGGGAGACAGCAGGTGCGGCTGTCACTCCCCCGCCTTTTCCTTTTATTCCACGTGAACAAGAACGGAAACCAGGAAACCCACACCACATCTGGTGGTGGGTAGGGAAAGACCCGGGCTCTGGACTCCCACGGTTCTACATTCCAGTCTCGGTCCTGACATCCCCATCCTGGCTGGGACCTTGGCCCCCAGGAGCTGCTGTGTCCCAGCAGAGCCGCCGTGAGCACTGGAGATTACAAGGTTGCCCTTCAACAGGAGCAGAACCTACAACTTTGCAACCGCGCAGGAAGGTTTCGGGCTCACGGGGCTGGGAAGGTGTCGGGAGGTGAGGATTCCCATGACAGCTATTTTCCGACACTTGATGACAGTCTGTCTGTCTCCTACGGCTGGGAACATCTCAAACCAGGCCACGATGGGGGCGCCGCCTCCCCTCCCGTATTGCCTGAGAGAAACAGAGGTAGTGATTAAGAGCGCGTAATTACCTCTCCTGCCTGGGAGGTGAATGCCTTTCTGTGGAATCATTCCGTTCAGAATTGTCTGCCCCCAGGTTGCGAGCTCTATGAGGGCAGAGACTCCATTCTTTTCAGGCACGTTCAAATCCCCAGGGTGGCAGAGATTTGCACCCACTATGAGCTCAGCCAACACTTGTAGGGACAAGGTATAGCAAGGAGGTAGAGGCTGTAGGCTCTTAAGGATAGAGAGTGTCAGCCTGCCCTGAAATGTCAGTTTCTCCCCTGCAATGTTAGCCTCTCCCACTGAATGTTAGCACCCTTATTTGAATGTTAGCCCCTCCCCCTGAATGTCAATTTCTCCCTTGCAATGTTAGCTCCTCCCCACGAAATGTCCATTTCTCCCCTGCAATGTTAGCTCTTCCCCTCTGAAATGTCAATTTCTCTCCTGCTATGTTAGCTCCTCCCCTCTGAAATGTCAATTTCTCTCCCGCGATGTTAGCTCCTCCCCTCTGAAATGTCAATTTCTCGCCTGCGATTTAGCTCCTCCCCTCTGAAATGTCAATTTCTCTCCTGCGATGTTAGCTCCTCCCCTCTGAAATGTCAATTTCTCTCCTGCGATTTAGCTCCTCCCCTCTGAAATGTCAATTTCTCTCCTGCGATGTTAGCCCCTCCTTATTGTTAGCTTCTCTCCCTAGAATGTCCATTTCTCCCCACGGATTGTTAGTTCCTCCCCTTGGCATGTTACCTCCTCCCTCATAAAGGTTGGCCCCTTCTTTATTGCCTGAAACACAGGTAGTGATTAACAGCAAGCAATTACCTTAAAATGTTAGAAACAGAGGTAGTGATTAACAGTGTGTAATTGTACTAAAAATATTAGCCCCTCCTCCTGAAATGTTAGCTCCTCCCCCCTGAAATATTAGCTCCTCCCCCTGAGATGTTAGTCCCTCTTCTCTGAATGTCAGTTTCTTTCCCTGGAATATCGGTTTCTCCCCTTGGAATTTTAACCCCACCTCCTGAAGTTATCCACTCCCCCTAAATTCTAGCCCCTCTCCCTTAAATGTTAGCCCCTCCCCCTGGCACTTCAGTGCTACCCCCTAGAATGCCAGTCCTTCAAATGTAGGTATCTTTGTCTTCTCTGCCTTTCTCCCACGCCAAAAACAGTGACCTTCACCAGGCAGGTGCTCGGTAAACATAACTGGATGGGTTAATGGAGTCAGACCGGTCAAGTTCCCATCCTACACTTACTTGCTTTGTGACCACCTTCTTCCTCCTCCTCCTCTTCTCCTTCTCCTTCTCCTTTTCCTTCTCCTTCTTCTTCCTCCTCTTCTTCTTTTTTAAGACGGAGTCTCGCTCTGTCGCCCAGGCTGGAGTGCAATGGCGCTATCGCGACTCACTGCAGCCTCAGCCTCCTGGGTTCAAGCGATTCTCGTGCCTCGGCCTCCAGCGTAGCTGGCATTACAGGCATGCACCACTACGCCCGGCCAATGTTTGTATTTTTAGCAGAGACGGGAGTTTCATCGTGTTGGCCAGGCTGGGTCTCGAACTCCTGACCTCAGGTGATCCGCCCTCCTCAGCCTTCCAAAGAACTGGAATTACAGGCGTGAGCCACCGTGCCCGGTCAGCTGTGTGACCTTCGGTAAATGACTTTCCCTCTCTGAGCCTCGAGTTTCCTCCTCTGTACAACGGGAATAATCGCAGCACCGCCCTCAGGGTTGTGATGCTGACTTTGGGAGTTCACACGTTTAGAAAGCTCTGGACAGCGCCTGGTACTTAGGTCGCGATCAATACCTGTGAGCTGTCATTAGTTAAGGGATGAAGGCGTGAATCGCAGTCTTCGGCTGTTTTAGTAATTCTATTGGACACGGATTTTTAGTTCCTGTTTGGCAGAGTATAATCCGGAGGCTTAACTCACCTTCCACGACTCTCTCTCGCCGAGGCTGCCCAGGAAAATGCCAGATCCTCTCAAGCACGGAGCCGTGCCCAGCTCCAGCGCGCTCCCCGAGACTCAAACCCACCTCTACCACCGCACCTGGCTCTGCCCCAGACCACGTCTCCCCAGGGAGGATCCTGCAGCCGGCTGTAAAAACCTCAGAGCCTCCTTGGAAAAATGCTGAACCGCATTCATTAGAAAATCAATGCAAATTAAAAACCTCCCCGGGATCCCACTTTTCTCCTCTGAGAAGACAAAGATCAAAGAGGCTGACTTGGCGGTTGCTGCGTTGGCGAAGCGTGGGAAACAGGCTTGCAGAGCGCTCCTGGCGGCGTCTGCGACATCGAACACGCCCTCTGACCCGGCAGTTCCCCAGGAGGAATTTATGCAACAGAGGATGATACTGATCACAGCAAACACATCGCACCTCCTCGGTGCCAGGCACGGAGCCAAGCGCCCCACCCACGGCAATGCAAGTAATCCTCACAGCGACCCTCTCAGGAAGCTACTGCCATTATCCCCATTTTACATTGGTGGAAACTGAGGCACGGAGAGTGGGAGCAACTTGTGTCCCATTGTGCTCTTCTGCCTTCTTGAAGCATTCACAAAAGTACACAAACACAAAATGTAAAAGAATATTATTGTTGGTTGTGTGTGTGTGTACCTGTGTGCGCACATAAGAGAGAGTGAGAGAGCATGGAAAAGAGAATTTTTCCTTTCAAAGAACCAGCTTCTTACTATTGTCCACAATTTTTTACTTTAAATTAATTCCGTCTAATCTCTATGAATGTTTTCTTTCAACTTTTAGTGCACTATTTTATAGTTTTTTTCTTCTTCTTCTTCCTGAATTGTTTGCTTTGCTAATTTCCTCGGACTTTTTTCTCTCTCTCTCCTAATTAAAATTTAAAGTTTGGGTGCAGTGGCTCACGCTTGTAATTTCAACACTTTGGGAGGCCAAGGTGGGAGGATGACTTGAGCTCAGGTGTTTGAGATCAGCCTTGGTAACATAGCAAGACCCCATCTCTACCAATAAATAAATAAACAAAACAAATAGCTGGATATGGTGGAGATACTGGGGAGGCTGAGGTGGGAGGATCACTTGAGTCTGGGAGGTTGAGGCTACAGTGAGCGATGGTGCCACCATACTCCAGCCTGGGTGACAGAGTGAGACTCTGTCTCAAAACAAACAAACAAATAAATAAGCTATAGATTTTCTTCTGAGCACAGCTTTGGCCCCATCTCATAAGATTTTTTAAAAATATTTATTTATTTATTTATTTTTGAGATGGAGTCTTGCTCTGTCACCCAGGCTGGAGTGCAGTGGCATGATCTCAGCTCACTGCAACCTCTGTCTCCAGGGTTCAAGCGATTCTCCTGCCTCAGCCTCCCGAGTAGCTGGGACTATAAGCATGCACCACCATGCCTGGCTAATTTTTGTATTTTTAGTAGAGATGGAGTTTCACCATGTTGGCCAGGCTGGTCTCGAACTCCTGACTGCAGGTGATCTCCCTGCCTCGGCCTCCCAAAGTACTGGAATTACAGGTGTCAACCACCATGCCTGGCCATAAGTTTTTATATGTAATGTGCTTTAAATGAAGTAGAACTTCAGTTTTAATTATCAGTTGAACCCAGATGTTATTTAGAAGGGTGTTTTGTAATGTCCAAGGAATTGAAGCATTTTTTTCATCTTCTGTTAATTTCTAAATTTGAATATGGCCTGTATTACTTCTGCTTTGGGGAATCAACCTATGTTTTATTTGTGACCTAATGCATAGTCTTTTTTTTTTTTTTTTTTTTTTTTTTGCAAGGAGAGGCAGAGAATATCATTGCAGGATCCTGCTTTTTAAAAAATGCTCCATGCCAAGCACAGTGGCTCACATGTGTAATCTCAACACTTTGGGAGGCTGAAGCAGGAGGATTGCTTGAGGCCAGGAATTCAAGACCAGCCTGGGCAACATAGCAAGATTCTGTCTCTACAAAAAAAAAATTTAATGAGGGCATGATGGCACATGCCTGTCGTCCCAGCTACTTGGGAGGCCAAGGCAGGAGGATTGCTGGAGCCCAGGAATTCAAGGCTGCAGGGAGCTATGACCATGCCACCGTACTCCAGCATGGTCAACAAAGCAAGACCCTGACTCAAAAAAAAAAAAAAAAAAAAAAAAAATTGCTCTAAAGTTTATTGTTGGAACAGTTAGGAAATTTGGATATGGCCTGTTTATTAGATAATACCAATAGTAAAGTTCTCAAGGGAGATAATAATATTACGATTTTACAGGGAAAATGCCCTTGTTCTTAGAAGATACAGGCTAAAGAATTAATAGGTAAAATATGATGTCCTACCTGTGCCTACTTTAACACAGTTCAACATTTTTGGGAGGTATCTCTGAGCATTGTGCCCTTGCGGCACAGTGGGTATGCTGGGAGCTCCCTCCCTGGGTTTCCCAGACCTCATGTCCCCGTCTTGGTCTTCTCATCATACTGGATGTAGTACGGTGCGTGGACAGATGGAGAGACCAACCCAGTGTGAGGATGGACAAATATTAGCATTGATATATTTAATGGAAAGATATTGGCCGAGGTGGGGAGACTCACACCTGTAATCCCAGCACTTTGGGAGGCCGAGGCGGGTGGATCACCTGAGGCCAGGAGTTTGAGACCAGCCTGGCCAGCATAGTGAAACCCATCTCTACTAAAAATACAACAACAACAAAAAAATTAGCCAGGTGAGGTGGCACATGCCTGTAATCCCAGCTACTCGGGAGGCTGAGGAAGGAGAATCACTTGAACCCGGGAGGCAGAGGTTGCAGTGAGCCGAGATGGCACCACTGCACTCCTGCCTGAATGATAGAGCGAGACTCCATCTCAAAAAACAAAACAAAACAAAAGTTATCTTTAAAGGACATGGAGGACTGACTGAGAGAGCGAGGAGGTGGGAGGGGAACCCTGGGGTGGCCACGTTGTTTTATGGCTGGGTTGTCTGGTTGTTCACTAAGTGATAAATCAAATGAATTCCCCCAATTATATTTTCTTTTTGTATTGTTCAGAATGCGTGTTTTATTGAATAATTTTCAAAGTTTCAAAAATATCATTGCATCAAATTCAAAGCAACCCGAGTGCCCATCAGTAGGGGATTAGGGAACTACTTTTGAGCACACTATATACATGTAAGGGAATACTTAGCCACCACCATTGAAAAGTCATGTGCTAGACATCTTCTGTATTTCCATCCCAAAGGAAAATCTCTTTGGAAAATACTCACGATGTGGAATCATAGCTATGGCATGTTCTATTTGTGTTGAAAGTGCTTATGCGCCCGGCCCGGTGGCTCATGCCTATAATCCCAGGCACTTTGGGAGGCCAAGGCGGGCGGATCACCTGAGGTCAGGAGTTCAAGACCAGTCTGGCCAACATGGTGAAACCCTGTCTCTACAAAAACACAAAAATTAGCCAGGTATGATAGCGGGTGTCTGTAATCCCAGCTACTCGGGAAGCTGAAGCAGGAGAATCAGACGAACCTGGGAGGTGGAGGTTGCGGTGAGCCAAGATCTCACTACTGCCCTCCAGCCTGGGCAATAGAGCAAGACTCTGTCCCCTCCGCAGAAAAGAAAGAAGGAGAGAGAGAGAGAGAGAGAGAGAGAGAGAGAGAGAGAAGAAAGAAAGAAAGAAAGAAAGAAAGAAAGAAAGAAAGAAAGAAAGAAAGAAAGAAAGAAAGAAAGAAAGAAAGAAAGAAAGAAAGAAAGAGAGAGAGAAAGAAAGAGAAAGAAAGAAGGGAGGGAGGGAGGGAAGGAAGGAAAGGAAGGAAAGGAAAGAAAGAAAGGAAAGAAAGGGCGAGTTTATGCATGGGTTGGATATCTGGGAGGATACACAAAAAACTGACAACAGTTTTCTAGTGAGAAAATGTAACAATGGAGGATTTGGAATGAAAGGGAGAACTATTTCTCATCACTTTCAAGTTTTTTTTTTTTTGAGATGGAGTCTTCGCTCAGTCACCCAGGCTGGAGTGCAGTGGCGGGATCTCCGCTCACTGCAAGCTCCGTCTCCCAGTTTCATGCGGGATCTCGGCTCACTGCAAGCTCCGTCTCCCAGTTTCATGCGGGATCTCGGCTCACTGCAAGCTCCGTCTCCCAGTTTCATGCCATTCTCCTGCCTCAGCCTCCCGAGTAGCTGGGACTACAGGAACCTGCCACCACGCCCGGCTAATTTTTTCATATTTTTAGTAGAGACGGGGTTTCACCGTGTTAGCCGGGATGGTCTCGATCTCCTGACCTCATAATCTGCCCATCTCAGCCTCCCATAGTGCTGGGATTAAAGGCGTGAGCCACCACACCCAGCCCAAGTTTTTAAAAATATATATATACTACTTTTCCCAGTTTATTTATTTTTAATCAGATCCACTAGTCAACAGAATAGGTAGGTCTCTCTCTCTCACTCACACACACACACACACACACACACACACACAGAGAGAGAGAGAGAGAGAGAGAGAGAGAGAGAGAGAGAGAGAGAGAGAGACTCACTATGTCACCAGGCTGGAGTGCAGTGGCATGATCTCAGCTCATTGCAACCTCCACAGCCCAGGCTTAAGTGATCCTCCTATCTCAGCCTCCTAAGTAGCCAGTACTACAGGCATGTGCCACCATGCCAATCTCTTGTAAAGACGGGGTATCACCATGTTGCCCAGGCTGTTCTCGAATTCCTGGGCTCAAGCAATCCTCTCTGCCCCGCCTCCCAAAGGAGTTAATTTTTTTTAAGGTGCCTCTGTGTTTCTTGGCACTCAGTCACTGTGTCACTTAATCCGCTCCTCACCCAGAAGATGGAAACACTTGCTTCTATTTTATAGACTTGGGGCAACCGAGGCTCTGAGAGGTAGAGTTCTCAGGGCAAGTCAGAGCTGGCGCTTTTTTTTTTTTTTTTTTTTTTTGAGACAGAGTCTCAGTCACCCAGCCTGGAGTGCAGTGACAAGATCTTGCCTCACTGCAACCTCTGTCTCCTGGGTTCAAGCGATTCTCCTGCCTCAGTCTCCCGAGTAGCTGGGATTACAGGTGTCTGCCACCATGCCTGGCTAATTTTTGTGTGTTTACTAGAGACATAGCTCTTATCATCCTGCAGGCTGGCTTTTTCATGTGACGGCTGGAGAGGGTTCCAAGAGTGAGGGAAGTATGAGGCGGAGGCTCAGGACTTTGCACAAGGTGCAAGTTCTCAGAACTTTGCTCAGAGCTTTGCACGAGAACTTTGCACAAGGTAAGCTTTGCACTACCACTCATGCTACTGGTCAAAAAGCAAGTCATGAGCCTGGCCTAGATTCAAGGTGTGAGGAAAGAGACCCCACCCCTTGACAGGAAAATCTGAAAAGTGACATTGCCAAGGAGCACGTATGCAGGAAGGTGTGCAGAACGGGGACCATTTGTGTGATCTCCCACAGTAGCCCTGATGGAAAGCTACCGTTGCTCCAGGGAGTCCCTAGGCTGGCCCTGAGATGCTTACACCCAGGTTGTGAAAAGGGAGGTTTCAAATCCTAGCTCATTGAAGCCACTGTTATTTCGTGTCTCTCCTGCCACAGCTGAATCTACCCCTTAACTATTCATTACGCTGCCAACCTCTGGAACTGGTGTAAAGTGACTTAATAAATTTCCTTATTGTTGAAGCCAGTTGGAGTTAGGTTTTCTGTTACTTAAAACACCCCAAAGCCAAACTGATGCATGTGAAGAATACTCCTTTCTGGGGATTGAAGTCCGAGTGGTCCCTGGTCACAACAGGCCATTCCCTTGGCTCTAGGTTGAGGCAAAAGGAAAATGTCGTGCAATCCAGAAGCTGTCACACCACTTGCTCATGATTCAAAGAAGCAGTTCTGCCCAGGTACGGTGGCTCATGCCTGTAATTCCAGCACTTTGGGAAGCCGAAGTAGGCGGATCACTCAAGGTCAGGATTTTGAGACCAGCCTGGCCAACATGCAGAAACCCCGTCTCTACTAAAAATACAAAATTAGCCTGGGGTGGTGGCGCATTGCCAGCTACTCAGGAGGCTGAGGTAAGAGGATCACTCGAGACTAGGAGACTGAGGTGGCGTAGCTGTGATCACACCACTGCACTCCAGCCTGGGCAACAGAACAAGACCCTATCAGAAAAAAAAAACAGGTTATGTTTTTAAGCCTCTAAATGTGGAGGAGTTTTGTTACACAGCAAGAGCTAACTAGTACATCTGCACTCTGGACAATAGAAAGGGGGAAAAGTGGAAATGGAGGGCAGGCCCCTCCCATTTAAAGGCACTTCAAGGAAGTTACATTGATTGCTGCCACTTACATCCTATTGGTCAGAAAGCAGTCACATGGTTGGAACTACATGCAAAGGATACTGGGAAATGTAGTCTTTCCTTTTTTTCTAGTTAACCACGTGCCTCATTAGAACACAGGAGTTTTACTACATAGAAAGAGGAGGCCAGGTGCTGTGGCTCACACCTGTAATCCCAGCAGTTTGGGGAGCCGAGGCTGGAGGATCACTTGAACTCAGGAGTTTGAGACCAACCTGGGCAACATGATGAAACCCCCTGTCTACAAATTACCCAGGTAGCACATGTCTATAGTTCCAGCTACTAGGCGGAGTGGGGCGTGGGGAGTGCTGAGGCAGGAGAATGGCTTGAGCCCTGAAGGTCAAGGCTGCAGTGAGCCGAGATTGTGCCACTGCACTCCAGCCTGGCGACACAGCAAGACTCTATCTCAAAAAAAAGAGGCGGGGAGGGGGAAGAATGGACACTGGGGAATAAGTAGCTGTCTCTACCACAGAGCTTTAGATGAGGGGTTGCTGGAAGACTTCCTGAAGGAAGAGGCAGGATTGGGCAGGGTTTTAGAAGCCAGTCAAGGTAAGAGGCCACAAGCAAACTAAGAAAGACGGCTTCCAGCTTCCAGCTGAAGGCTTCCATCGTTCCCGGGGGGCTTTGCCGCGGGGACAGGATGACTGAGAAACTCCTCTCCAAACGCCCTGGCCAGGGCAGAAGGCAAAGACTGGAAAAACTTTTCTTGGAAATCTCTGCCAATGAAGACGTAGAGGAAGGGGTTGAGGCTGCTGTTGACACAACCCAAGGCAAAGCTAGCCTGGAGGATGAGCAGCATCCGGGGGTGGTAGAGTTCCTTGAGCATCACCCGTCGCCACAGATGGACCAACAGCACCACATTAAACGGGGACCAGCAGATAAAGAAAGCACTCACCAGCACCAGCAGCAGCCTCTTGGGCCGGTTGGCGTGGACCCAGCCATCCCGCAAGAGCTTGGCCCGGATGAGGTGGGCGCAGGTGCCTATGATTGCTAAGGGCCCAAGGAAGCCCAGCAGGAAGTGGCCAATGCTCCTATAATGTGGCTCTCCACGACCCCTTCAATCCAAATCTGGGCAGTCTCATTCTCCGAGTTGAACTCCAAGTAGCAGTGCGTACAGCCATTCCATTTTCTAGTTGTCCGGAATTTCATGTGTGCAGAGCACAAGACGGCGGCCAGGAGCCACACCCCGAAGGCCAGCCAGCTCGCCCGCTGCACAGTGCGGTGGTTCAGGGCCCAGACAGGGTAGAGGACAGAGATGCAACGGTCCACAGAGATGAGGACCAGGAGGCAGTTACTGGCAAAGTAGCCGAGGAACACAAAGGTGATGTAGAGTTTGCAGGCCCACTCTCCGAGGAGCCACTGCTTGGAGGCAATATAGTACATGGCAATGGGCAGAGACAGTGAGAGCATGAAATCGGCAAGGGCCAGGTGGAAGAAGCAGACGGTAGAGACCGTGCAGGCCATGCGGAAGGCAGTCATTCCCAGCACCAGCCCATTGCCCAGCACTCCGACGACAAAGGACGCAGAGAGGACAGCCACGGTCAGCGGGCGGAGGGACCCCACCTCCTCAGACAGGCATCTGGAAGCATTCATCTTCCTGGAACAAGAGTGATCACGTGTCAGGGCCCCAGGTTGCCTGTCACTGCAGTCCCTGGTCCCCTCCGAGACCCCCCTCTCATGATTTCTCCATTTCATAACTTTTATGGAATACTTATTATTATTATTCTTTTAGAGACAGCGTCATGCTCTGTCACCCAGGCTGGAGTACAAAGGTACAATCACAGCTCACTGCAGCCTCCACCTCCTAGGCTCAAGAGATCCTCCCACCTCAGCCTCCTGGAGTAGCTGGGACTACAGATACTTACCCCCATGCCCGGCTAATTTTTTTAATTTTTATTTTTTTTTGGGATGCAGTCTTGCTCTGTCTCCCAGGCTGGAATGCAGTGGCCTGATCTCAGCTCATTGCAACCTCCGCCTACCAGGTTTAAGCAATTCTGCTGCCTCAGCCTCCCAAGTAGCTAGAACTACAGGCACACGCCACCACGCCTGGCTAATTTTTGTGTTTTCAGTAGAGATGGGGTTTTATGATTTTGGCCAGGCTCATCTCCAACTCCTGACCTCGTGATCTGCCCGCCTCAGTCTCCAAAATGCTAGGATTACAGGTGTGAGCCACTGTGCCTGGCCTTAATTTTCTTTTTTGTAGAGATGGGGTCTTGCTGTGTTGCTTAGTCTGGTCTTCAACTCCTGGCTTCAAGTGATCCTCCCACCTTGGCCTCCCAGAGTGCTGGGATTACAAGTGTGGGCCATTGAGCCCAGCCTGAATGCTTTTATGACCCATTAACACTGTTCTTTCCTCCTCCTCCTTCTTCTTCTTTTTCTTCCTCCTCCTCCTCCTCCTCCTCCTCCTTCTTCTTCAGACAGAGTCTCACTGTGTTACCCAGGCTGGAGTGCAACGGCACGATCTCAGCTCACTGGACACAATAATATTGTTCTAAGTACCAGAGATAACTCATGTAACAAAACAAGCCCTCATGGAACTTACATCCCCGTGAGAGATGTCAGGTGTAATACATATAATAAATTAACTCATGATATACTGCTTTAGAAGACTACCAGTGTTATGGAAAAATAATAAATAAAGTGGAGGGGGCAGGTATGGAGGCTCATGCCTGTAATCACAGCACTTTGTGAGGCTGAAGCAGAAGGACTGGTTGAAGTTAGGTTGAAGTCCAAGGTGGCCAACATAATGAGACCCAGTCTCTACAAAAAATAAATGATTAAAAATTTTTTTGACTGGGTGCGGTGGCTCATGCCTATAATCCCAGCACATTGGGAGGTCAAGGCAGGTAGAACACCTGAGGTCAGGAGTTCGAGACCAGCCTGCTCAACATGGCGAAACCCTGTCTCTACTAAAAATACAAAAATTAGCCGGGCATGGTGGCTCACTCGTGTAATCCCAGATATTTGGGAGGCTGAGAATCACTTGAACCTGGGATGTTGGAGGTTGCGGTGAGCTGAGATCAGGCCACTGCACTCCAGCCTGGGCAACAGAGTGAGATTCCATCTCTTTAAAAAAAAAAAAAAAATCAAATTAAGGAGAATTGGGAATGTGAGGGACGAGAGAGAAAGCAGAAAGGGGCCACTGGTACATTAAACGGGGTGGTCAGGGAAGACCACAGTGAGAATGTAACATTTGGCCAGGCTCAATGGCTCACACCTGTAATCTCAACACTTTGGGAGGCCAAGGCGGAGGATCACCTGAGGTCAAGAGTTCGAGACCAGCCTGGCCAACATGGCGAAACCCCATCTCTACTAAAAACACACAAAAAATTAGCTGGGCGTGGTAGCACACACATGTAGTCCCAGCTACTCGGGAGGCTAGGGCAGGAGAATCACTTTAACCTGGCGGGCAGAGGGTGCAGTGAGCCAAGATCACACCATTGCACTAAGCATGGGCAACAGGGTGAGACTCTGTCTCAAAAAAAAAAAAGAATATAACATTTGAGCAAAGATTTGGAGGAGACGACAAAGTGAGGCACATACGTATCTGGAGGAAGTACCCTTCGGGCAGAACCAGCAGCTTGGGCAAAGGTCCTGAGTCAGGACAGTGCCTGGAATGCTCAAGGAACAGCAGGGAGGCCAGTGTGGCTGGAGCCATGTGGGCAATGGGGAGAGAGGTGAGAGGTGAAGGCAGAGAGGGAAGCGGGCAGGTGGAGCAGGACCCTGTGAGTCATAGTGCACACTCTCCTGGCCTTTCCTGTAAGATGGGAGTTACAAAAGACTGTGGAGCAGAGGACGAACAATATCTGACTTAGGTCTTAACAATCACTGTGACTTTAAGGTTGAGACTAGACTGAGGGGGCGGGATGGAAGCAGGAGGCTGGGAGGAGGCTGCTGCAGGAACCCAGGTGGGCAGTGATGGGGAGATGGGGACCAGGGTGATGGCAGAGGAGGTGGTAGGAAGCAGATTCCAGGGTCAAGGTGGAGCTGGCTAGATTTGCTGCTGGGCTGGATGTGTGAGGTGAGCGGGGAGCAGTGTCGGGGTGACTGCAGGACTTTTGAACCGATGGAAGCTGGAGTTGCTGTACACTGATGCAGGAGAGCAGGTTTGGGGTGAGACCAGGAGCTCGGGGTTGGTCACTTTGCCTTTGAAATGCCTGTAAGACATCCTGGGGAGACTTCACTAAGGCAGCTGGATACTAGCAGCAAGATTACAGGAGGGGAGCCCGGCACGGTGGCTCACGCCTGTAATCCCAGCCCTTTGGAAGGCTGAGGTGGGCGGATCACCTGAGGTCATGAGTTCGAGACCAGCCTGGTCAACATGGTAAAACCCCGTCTCTAGTAAAAATACAAAAATTAGCTGGGTGTGGTTGCAGGTGCCTGTAATCCTAGCTACTCGGGAGACTGAGGCAGGAGAATTGCTCGAACCCAGTAGATGGGGGTTACAGTGAGGCAAGATCGCACCACAGCACTCCAGCCTGGGTGACAGAGTGAGGCTCTGTCTCAAAAACAAACAAACAAAAATGACAAGAGGGGTTCCTGGCTGGATACGGGCATGTGGGAGTCACTAGAATTTAGATGCTAGCGGGGCGCAGTGGCTCACTTTTCTAGTCCCAGCACTTTGGGAGAGACAGGAAGACTGTGTGAGCCCAGGAGTTCCAGACCAGCCTGGATAACACGAGGAGACTTTGTCTCTACAAAAATAGTACAAAAATAATTTAGATACTATTTATGTCTTTGAGCTTGAAAACGACCTCCAAGGGTGAGGTGCAGACAGAGAAGAGAGGTCTGGGGTTGAGGAAAGCTTGAGTTCACACAGCAGACAGGCATAGGTCAAAGCTCTAGTTGAAACACTGGATTATGACTGTGTGATCTTGGGCTCAGGGCTTCCCCCGCACCCCGAGCCTCAGTATGCTCATCTGAGATAGGGGTGTAGAATCCTTGAATACCTCTGTCTCCTACTCCCCCAACCCGCACACCCAGTTCATCACAAAACCCTGTTGATTTTGCTGCCAAAAAGCCTCTTGCCCCTGTCCACTATGTCCTGTCTCCATAGCCCTATCATGCAAGTACACAGCACCCCAGTTTTTTGTTTTTTGTTTTTTGTTTGTTTGGGTTTTGTTTTGTTTTGTTTTGTTTTTTTATTTTGACACAGGATCTCGCTGTGTTGCCTAAGCTGGAGTGCAGTGGTACAATCTTGGCTCACTGTAACCTCTGCCTCTCAGGTTCAAGCAATTCTTCTTTCTCAGCCCCCTGATTAGAGTAATTGGAACTACAGGCACACACCCTGGGGGCATGCCCAGCTAATTTTTATATTTTTAGTAGAGACGGGGTTTCACCATGTTGGCCAGGCTCGTCTTGAACTCCCAACCTCAGATGATTCACGCACCTCAGCCTCCCAAAGTGTGGGGAGTACAGGCGTGAGCCACCGCGCCCGGCCACCAGCTTTATATTCATCCCCTACCAGCCACTCACCACCCTACAGCCAGAGTGATCCTTTGAAAGCCCAAACCGTGTAACCGCAGCGCTGTGGGAGACCCAGGCAGGAGATTGCTTGAGGCTAGGGCTTCAAGACCAGTCTAGGTGGCAAGGCGAAACCTGTCTCTACAAAATAAAAATACATTAGCCAAACAGGGTGGCTTACATTGTAGTTCCAGCTACTCGGGAGGCTGAGGCATGAGGATCACTTGATCCCAGGAGGTCGAGGCTGCAGTGAGCCATGACTGTGCCACTGCACTCCAGCCTGGGCAACACAGTGAGACCCTGTCTCAGAAAAATACAGTTCAAACCGGACAACTACACTGTGGCTCTTCATTGCTTGTGGGATAAATATGAGTTTCCCCAACACTGCTGGTGGGGGCTGGGGCACCTGCCAGCCTCTCCAGACTTCTCTTGCACCTTCCCCCTCTTTGCGCACCACATCCCGGCTTCCCTACCTTTGTCTCTATTGCCAAGATTCTCTTGTTTCCCTCCCACCCCAGGGCCGTTGCCTGTGCTGCCCCTCTGCCTGGAACACCCTTTCTGTCCTCTGCTTTTTTTTTCCTTTTTTTTTTTTTGAAACTCATTCCTGCGATCTCAGTACAAATTTCACTTTCTCCCCGAAGCTTTTCCTGGCCCTTTTCAATCAGACCCTCCTACAGGAGCTTCTCTCCCATGAAGAGATGGCTACAGGCTGGGCACGGTGACTCATGCCTGTAATACCAGCACTTTGGGAGGCTAAGGTGGGAGGATCACATGAGGTAGGGAGTTTGAGACCAGCCTGGCCAACATGGTGAAACCCCCCCTCTACTAAAAATACAAAAATTAGCTGGGTGTGGTGGCGCATGCCTGTAATCCCAGCTACTTGGCAGGCTGAGGCAAGAGAATCCCTTGAACCCGGGAGACGGAGTTTAGAGTGAACTATGATGATGCCACTGCACTCCAGCGTCGGTGACAGAGCAAGACTCTGATCTCCCCTGGTCCCCCCATGCCCCCTGCAAAAAAAAGGAAAAAAAAAAGAAAAAAAAAAAAAAAGAGCTGGTTACAGGCAGCAGCAATTAGATCGTGTTTGTTGGATCATTTGGTGGTCACCCATCTGCTCCGCTCTCTGAGTTCCCTAGAGGAGAGGATGGTGTGTGGATTGCCCGCTGGCCCCGGGAACATAGCAGTCACTTGATAAATAATTGATGAGTGATCATTAAGGAGGACAATCTCCCCTTTGTCATCTGAGGATGGATTCATTCATTTAGTGTAAAATTATGCATTGAGCCCAAATTGTACGCCAGACACTACTAAGCGCTGGGGATGCCGCAGCGATGAAGACAGTCAAATACCTCTGACCAGGCACAGGTCACGCATATGGCATGAGAACAGTCCTCACCCAGAGGAGGTGGCCCAGAACTTTCAGCCCCTCTTTGCCACCTTTTTTTTTTTTTTTTTTTTTTTTTTGAGACGGAGTCTTACTCTATTGCCTAGGCTGGAGTGCAGTGGTGTGATCTCGGCTCACTGCAACATCCGCCTCCCAGGTTCAAGCAATTCTCCTGCCTCAGCCTCCTAAGTAGCTGGGATTGCAGGCAGCTGCCACCACACCCGGCTGATTTTTGTATTTTTAGTAGAGATGGGGATTCACCATCTTGGCCAACCTGGTCTCGAACTCTTGACCTCAGGTGATCCACCCGCCTCTGCCTCCGTAAGTGCTAGGATTACAGGGGTGAGCCACTGCGCCCAGCCCACCACCTCCTTTTTGTATACCCTGGAGAGTGCCCTTCAACTCTCCTAGTCCCCAAGCTCCTATTTCCTGGCTCCCTGAGACTGCTTCCCCTCAACAAATCCCAGTCCCCTGTCACCTTGTGCTGCGTCCGATGGTGAGGGAGCTTTTTCCTTCTCCGTCGTCAGTCCCAGGAGGCTGCCAGCCTCGAGCCCATGTTAAAGGTAGGGAAGCTAGCTGGCAGGAAGCTAGCTGTGAGTTTTGGAACAGATAAATGTCCAGGAAAGAATCTTGAGCAAGAGCCTCAGAGATCACTATCAGTCTGGGAACTGTCACCAGATGTCAGCCCTAATAGGCCCCGGGGGCTGCAGGCTTGGGGGATAAGGAGGAGGCGGGTGCCAGGGAGATCTTTTCGCAAGACCATTCCAATTCTGCCCTCCTTGTGCTAATGAGATTTGTTGAGAGATACAAAACACTTAAAACTTCTTGCGGCCAGGGTTGGTGGCTCACACCTGTGATCCCAGCACTTTCGGAGGCCAGAGCAGGTGGATTACCTGAGGTCAGGAGTTCAAGACCAGCCTGGCCAACATGGCGAAACCCTGTCTCTACTAGAAACACAAAAATTAGCCAGACATCAGGGTGGGTGCCTGTAATCCCAGCTACTTGAGAGGCTGAGGCAGGAGAATCACTTAAACCTGAGAAGCGGGAGTTGCAGTGAGTTGAGATTGAACTACTGCACTCCAGCCTGGGCAACAGTGAGAATCCTCAAAAACAAAAACAGAATAAAACAAAAAGAACTTCTTGGCACATAGTAGGCGCTCAAACATTGTTAGCTCTCTATTATTAATACTGCTCTTATTATTATTATTATTTTTGAGACGGAGTCTCGCTCTATCACCCAGGCTGTAGTGCAGTGGTGCGATCTTGGCTCACTGCAAGCTCCGCCTCCCGGGTTCACGATATTCTCCTGCCTCAGCCTCCTGAGTAGCTGGGACTACAGGCACCCACCACCATGCCCGGCTAGTTTTTTGTAATTTTTAGTAGAGACGGGGTTTCACCATGTTAGCCAGGATGGTCTCGATCTCCTGACCTCGTGATCCGCCTTCCTTGGCCTCCCAAAGTGCTGGGATTACAGGCGTGAGCCACCGCACCCAACCACTGCTCTTATGATTAATACTGCTATAGTCCTGCTTTGATTAACATCAGGAATAAATTCTGAGAGATACATCCTTAGGCGATTTCATCATTGTGCAAACATCAAAGAGTGTGCTTCCACAAACCTAGGTGGGAGAGCCTGCCGCACACCTGTGCCGGATTATCTAGCCCAGGGGTCTAGGCCAGAGCCCAAGTGGGACCATCTGTTTATTTTTTGACGTGGAGTCTTGCTCTGTTACCCACGCTGATGTGCAGTGGCCCAATCTCAGCTCACTGAAACTTCTGTCTCCCAGGTTCAAGTGATTCTCCTACCTCAGCCTCCGGAATAGCTGGGATTACAGGCATGTGCCGCCACAACGGGATAATTTTTGTATTTTTAGTAGAAATGGCTTTTCACTATGTTGACCATGCTGGTCTCAAACGCCTGACCTCCAGTGATCCACCCACCTCGGTCTCCCAAAGGGTTGTAATCCCAGTTACTGGGAAGGGTGAGGCAGAAGAATCGCTTGAACCCAGGAGGCAGAGGTTGCAGTGAGCCGAGATCACACCATTACACTCCTGCTTGAGTGACAGAGCAAGACTCCATCTCAGAAAAAGAAAACACGTAACACACAAACACACACATCGACCTAGGCCTACGCAGGGTCCGGATCATCAGCGTGACTGTCTTCCATCTCCAAGTCTTATCCCAGTGAAAGATCTTCAAGGGCAGTAACACCCTTGGAGCTGTCATCTCCCAGGATAACAGTGCTTCCTTCTGGACACCTCCTGAAGGAGCTGCCTGAGGCTGTTTGACAGTTATTTTTTCCCTTTCTATTTTTTTTTTTTTCCCCTTTTGAGGCAAGGTCTCGCTCTGTCACCCAGGCTGGAGTGCAGTGGCACAGTCTCAGCTCGCTGCAGCCTATGCGTCTCAGGCTCAAACGATCCTCCCACCTCAGCCTCCTGAGTAGCGGGAACTAAGGCACGCACCACCACACTCCGCTGATTTTTAATTTTTTTTTTTTTTTTTTTTGCAGAGACTAGGTCTCACTATATTGCCCAGGTTGGTCTCGAACTCCTAGACTCAAGCAGTTAACTTTTCTTTATAAGTAAGAGGAGTATACTCTAAAATAACAACAAAAACTATAGTACAGTGAATAAAGGCCGGCCACAGTGGCTCACACCTGTTTCCCAGAACTTTGAGAGGTCAAAGTGGGAAGATCACTTGAGGTCAGGAGTACGAGACCAGCCTGGCCAACATGTGAAACTCCATCTCTACTAAAAATACAAAAATTATTCAGGGATGGTGGTGCATGCCTATAATCCCAGCTACTCAGGAGGCTGAGGCAGAAGAATCACTTGAACTGGGGAGGCAGAGGTTGCAGGGAGCAAAGATCGCACCGCTGCCCTCCAGCCTGGGTGACAGAACGAGACTCCATCTCAAAAAACAAACAAACAAACCAACAAACCTATATATAGTAAATACATACACCAGTAACACAGTTGTTTATTGACTTTTTTTCTTTTTTTCTTTTTTGCAGAGACAGGGTCTCACTATGTTGCCTGGGCTGGTCTTGAACTTCTGGCCTCAAACCATTGCCCTACTTCAGCCTCCCAAAGTGCTGGGATTACAGGTGCGAGCCACCATGTCCTGCCTGTTGCCATGGACGAGTATGACATACTGTACACAATTGTATGTGCTATGCTTTTATATGACTGGCGGTCAAGTAGGTCTGTGTACACCAGCATCAGCACAAACATTAGAGTAACGCCTTGAGCTACTCCATTATGACAGCTACAACATCACCGGGTGATTGCAGTCTTTCAGCTCCGTTATAATGGGTGGGGCCGCTGTTGGACGTGCAGTCTGTCATTGACAGAAACCTCGTTATGCTGCGCATGGCTTTATTTCCTCAGGAGAATGCTGTGGCCTCAGCGGTAACATTTCACTGACTCTAAGACACATCATGTCAACAGGTGTCACCAGAAAGACAAGATGTTGTAACCAAGCGAGTTATAGAGAAACGCCACACTTTGAGACATATTATAGAGTCCTTGATTAGCCGGCGACCGAGAGACAGCTAGCACTTAAAATTCTCTCAGCCCCGAAGAAGGGGCTAGATTCTCTTTTATACTATGGTCTAAACCTAAGGCCAAGGCAGGCGGATCACTTGAGGTCAGGAGTTCGAGACCATCCTGGCCAACATGGCGAAAGCCCATCTCTACTAAAACTACAAAAATTAACCAGGTATGGTGGCACACACCTGTAGTCCCAGCTACTCGGAAGGCTGAGGCAGGAGAATCACTTGAACCTGGGAGGTAGAGGTTTGCAGTGAGTTGAGATCACACTACTGCACTCCAGCCTGGGCAACAGAGTGTAACTCTGTCTCAATAAATAAATAAATAAATATTTCAGCATCAATTTCCAAAAGAAAGGACTCCTTTAAAAGAAATACAGTGGCCGGGCGCGGTGGCTCAAGCCTGTAATCCCAGCACTTTGGGAGGCCGAGACGGGCGGATCACGAGGTCAGGAGATCGAGACCATCCTGGCTAACACGGTGAAACCCCGTCTCTACTAAAAAATACAAAAAAATAGCCGGGCGAAGTGGCGGGCGCCTGTAGTCCCGGCTACACGGGAGGCTGAGGCAGGAGAATGGCGTGAACCCGGGAGGCAGAGCTTGCAGTGAGCCGAGATCCGGCCACTGCACTCCCGCCCGGGCGACAGAGCGAGACTCCATCTCAAAAAAAAAAAAAAAAAAAAAAAAAAAAAAAAAGAAATACAGTTACCAGGCATGGTGGCGCATTCCTGTGATTTTAGCACTTTGTGAGGCCAAGGCAGGCAGATCATTTGAGGTCAGGAGTTCAATACCAGCCTGGACAACATGGTGAAACCCTGTCTCTACTAAAAATACAAAAAAAAAAAAAAAAAAAAAATTAGCCAGGTGTGGTGGTGGATGCGTGTAATCCCAGTTACTTGGGAGGCTGAGGTAGGAGAGTTGCTTGAACCTGGGAGGTGGAGGTTGCAGTGAGTGGAGATCATGCCACTGCAGTGTAGCATGGGTGACAGAGCAAGACTCCTTCAAAAAAAAAAAAAAAAAGAAAGAAAGAAAGAAAAAGAAATATAATTTTATTACCACATCCCCAAAATAGCAATAATTCCAATTCCTTAACACACACACACACACACACACACACACAAGTCCCTCAATGTTTACATTCCCAATTGTCCCATAGCAATTATAAAGATTTTTGGGAAGGGGGCGTCTTAACTCTTCCAGATCACTTTTGGACTCAGAAGCATCCATGTCTTTACATTTCTATACACTGCCATCCTCTGTGGCATCTAGATCAAGGGGATTGGCAAACTTTTCCTGTAAAGTGACACAGAGGAAATATTTTGGGCTTTTTGTGCCCCAGAGCCTGTGTCAAGCAGTCAGCTCTGCTGTTGTGGGATGAAGGAAGATCCACGAAAAACAGTGGGCAGGGCCGTGTGCCAATAAAACTTTATTTATGCACATTGAATTTTGAATTTCGTATCATTTTCGTGTGTCATGAACGTTATTATCCTTCTTTTGATTTTGCCTAACCATTAGCCCACTGACTGCCCCAAAACAGGCAGCGAGCCAGATTTGGCCTGGGCGGTGGGTCATAGTTTGTGAAACCCAAGTAGACGTCAACCTGGTGTTGCTTTAAAGACTGCCTGTGAAGGCTGGGCACAGTGACTCATGCCTGTAATCCCAGCACTTTGGGAGGCTGAGGTCAGTGGATCACTTGAGGATAGGAGTTAGAGACTACCCTGGCCAACATGGTGAACCCCATCTCTACCAAAAATACAAAAAGTTAGCCAGGTGTGGTGGCAGGTGCCTGTAATCCCAGCTACCCGAGAGGCTGAGGCAGGAAAATCACTTGAACCCAGGAGGTGGAGGTTGCAGTGAGCCGAGATTGTGCCACTGCACTCCAGCCGGGGTGACAGAGTGGGACTCCATCTCAAAAAAAATAATAATTAAAAAACTGAAACCAGTTCCTTTTCTAAGGGCAACACCAGGGAGAGCTGTAAGATGATGGTTGTTCTTCCCAGGCTGTGCTCTGCCTGGATTCGGGGATTACCTCTCCCCATGGTGAAATTCTCAATGTATTTCTCCTGCTGCACCACAACGTTCAGCATTTTTTGCTTTGTTTTGGTGGCCATTCTGGTATTTTTTTCTTCTTTCATTTTAGATGCAGGGGGAACGTGGACCTGGGGATATTTATATATACACACACACACACATTTATATATATATTTATATATTTATATATTTATATATAAATATATATTTTATATATTGTATATTATATAATATATATTTTATATATTGCATATTATATATAATATATATTTTATATATTGTATATTATATATAATATATATTTTATATATTGTATATTATATATAATATATATTTTATATATTGTATATTATATAATATCTATTTTATATACTGTATATTATATATAATATCTATTTTATATACTGTATATTATATATTATATCTATTTTATATACTGTATATTATATATTATATATATTATATATTATATAATATATATTTTATATATTATATATAGTGTATATATTATATTATATATATTATATATTATATATTACATATTATATATTTTGTATATATTATATATATTTTATATATATTATATATATTTGTGTGGGCGTCACCCAGGCTGAATGCAATGGCGCAATCTCGGCTCACTACAACCTCCACCTCCCGGGTTCAAGTGATTCTCCTGCCTCAGCCTTCCGAGTAGCTGGAACCACAGGTGTACAACACCTCGCCCAGCTAATATTTGTATTTTTAGTAGAGACGGGGTTTCACCACGTAGACCAGGCTAGTCTCGAACTTCTGACCTCAGGTGATCCACCCACCTTGGCCTCCCAAAGTGTTGGGATTACAGGAGTGAGCCACCATGCCCAGCCGATTTGGGTATATTACATGGTGCTGAAGTTTGGGTTACGAATGACCCCATCACCCAGGTACTGAGCATAGTCCCTGATAGTTGGTTTTCAACCCGCGCTGCCTGCCCCTTTCCCTTCTCCAGCAGTCCGCAGTGCCCTTTGTTTCCATCTTTACGTCATGAGTACTCAGTGTTAAGCTCTCACTTATAAGTGAGAACATGTGGTATTTGGTTTTCTGTTCCTGCGTTAATTCCATGAGGATAATGGCCTCCAGTCGCATGCATGTTGCTGCAAAGGGGCAAGATTTCATTTTTTTTTTTTTTTTTTTTTAGACAGCGTTTCTCTTTTGTTGCCCGGGCTGGAGTGCAATGGCGCAATCTCAGCTCACCACAACCTCTGCCTCACGGGTTCAAGAGAGTCTCCTGCCTCAGCCTTGCACATAGCTGGGATTACAGGCATGCACAACCATGCCCAAATCATTTTGTATTTATAGAAGAGATGGGGTTTCGCCATGTTGGCCAGGCTGGTCTCGAACTCCTGACCTCCAGTGATCCACCCACCTCAGCCTCCCAAAATGCTGGGATCACAGGCATGAGCCACTGCGCCCAACCGCCAGCTTTATATTCATCTCCTACCACTCACCACCGCTGCGCTGCTGGCTCTGAACCTTTTTTTAAATCATAGTACCCCATGACGGTTTATGGCATTATTACCCAATCAGTTCACGGCAAATTTAAGTGTTTATTTCCTCCCTGTTTTGCATTATAAATGGTGCTGCAAATAACACCTTTGGGGATGAAAATTGTGTCTGTGTTTAGGATTATTTCTTTGCTCTCAATTCCCACAAGTGAACCCTAAGAAAGAAAAGATCTTGTCTCTGTCACCCAGAAGGTCCTGACAACCCTATAACCCAGCAGGAGAGACGCTGCCCCGGCCTCCCGCCCCGCCCCGGGGACTCCTATGAGATTGTTTCCTGCCTGTTGATGGACGGGGTTGGATTTTGATTTCTTGTGTGCGGGAACGTCTTCCTGCGATGACAGTTGGCCACTCCCCCTCTTTCCGATTTGCAAACGTCTCTCCGTGTCTTTTGCCCACTTGCCTACTGGAATCCAACTTTGTTCCTTCTCTGTGTGGTTTACACGATAAGATTATTGATGCTATTTCTGTCGCAGGGAATATAAGGTTTTTTCCAGGTCTATTTCTTGACTTATAATTTTAGTGTGAGTTTTGTTTTATACACAGAGATTTTAATTTAAAGGCTGTCAAATCTGTCTCCTTAATACGAGAACAATAGAGAAAAACTTCGCATTTTTAAAGTAAGGCATCATTTGCATACAGTACAATTCACTCTTTTTAGGTGCAGTTCTGAGGTTTTGGCAAATGCACACATCACGTGACCATCCGCAACCAAAACACAGAACAGTTCCATCACCCCAAATCCCCTCACCCCCCGTTATGGCACAAGTGTTTAAAACATAAGAAAGCCAAGAGAATAGATGTGAATAGGCAATTCTTTTCTCCGGGTTGCTCTATGTTTTATGATATTGACCCCTAATTTTTGTCTTTTTTTTCTTGAATAAAACCAAAAATGCTAAATGAGGGGGAAATTGCAGATCAAACTAAAATTTGTAGTTAAAGAATCCCCTGCCATCCTCGTTCTTCCCTCAGATAATGAGAATTGTTAACAAGTTCATATCTTTCTTTTCTTTCCTTTTTATAGAGATGGGATCTTGCTATGTTGCCCAGGCTGGTCTCAAACTTCTGGGCTCAAGTGATCCTCCAGCCTTGGCCTCCCAATATGCTGGGATTACAGGTGTGAGCCACCGTGCCTAGCCGAGTTCAACCCTTTTAGATTCCACATGTAAGTGAGATTGTGCAGTGTACTTTTTTTTTTTAACCTAGAGATTACTTCACAGTTACAGAAAAGTTACAACAGTATAAAGAGGCTGGGCACAGTGGCTCACACCTGTAATCCCAGCACTTTGGGAGGCCAAGGAGGGCAGATCACCTGAGGTCAGGAGTTCCAGACTAGCCTGACCAACATGGCAAAACCCCGTCTCTACCAAAAATACATAAAAATTAACCAGGCATGGTGGCGTGCGCCTCTAATCCCAGCTACTTGGAAGGCTGAGGCTGTTTTGTTTTTGTTTTGCTTTGTTTTGTTTTGAGACAGAGTCTCACTCTGTCACGCAGGCTGGAGTGCAGTGGTGCGATCTCAGCTCACTGTAGCCTCCTTCACCTCACTTGAACCTGGGAGGCGGAGGTTGCAGTGAGCCGAGATCGCACCACTGCACTCCAGCCTGGGCAACAGAGGGAGGCTCCGTCTCTCACACACACACACACACACAAACACACACACACACAAACACACACACAAACACACACACACACACACAAACACACACACACACAAACACACACACAAACACACACACACACACAAACACACACACACACACAAACACACACACACACAAACACACACACACACACGCACGCACGCACCCTGAACCATGGAGTGTGGTGAGCACATTGAGGTGCTGGGATGGTGGTGCCTGGAGAGGACCTGGCAGCTCCACGCCCTTCCCCGTAACTCACCCCATGCATCTCTTTCATTCCTGAATTCTATCCTTTATAATAAACCAGTAACAATAAGTAAAATGCTTGCCTGAATTCTGTGAGTTGTTCCAGTGATTTTTTTTTTTTTTTTTTTTTTTTTTTTTTGAGACAGGGTCTCGTTCTGTCACCCAGGCTGGAGAATGGTTGCCTGATCATAGCTCACTGCTACCTCAATCTTCTGGGCTCAAGTGAGCCTCCTGCCTCAGCCTCCTGGGTAGCTGGGACTACAGGTGCATGTCCCCACACTTGGCTAATTTGTTTTTATTTTTGGTAGAGATGGGGTCATGCTATGTTGCCCAAGCTGGTCTCCAACTCCTGGGCTCAAGTGATCCTCCCTCCTTGGCCTCTCAAAGTGCTGAAATTACAAGCGTGAGTCATGGTGCCCAACCTGTAGCAAATTAGTGTATTTGAGTAGGTGTTTTATTCCATTTGCATTACTATAAAGGAATATCTGAGGCTGCGTCATTCATAAAGAAAAGAGATGTATTTGGCTCATGGTTCTGCAGGTTGTACAAGCATGGCACCTGCATCTGTTCAGCTTCCAGTGAGGACTACAGGGAGCTTCCAATCATGGTGGAAGCCAAAGGAGGAGCCAGCACATTGACACAATGAGAGATGGAACGAGAGAGAGAGGGAAGAGGTGTCAGACTTTTTTTTTTTTTTTTTTTTGGTTGGTGTGGGGCGGGAGACAGATTCTCATTCTGTCGCCCCAGCTGGAGTGCAGTGGCACAATCTCAGTTCACTGCAACCTCCACTTCCTGGGCTCAA
Organism: Chlorocebus sabaeus; assembly: GCF_047675955.1. Taxonomy (NCBI): domain Eukaryota; kingdom Metazoa; phylum Chordata; class Mammalia; order Primates; family Cercopithecidae; genus Chlorocebus; species Chlorocebus sabaeus. The sequence goes on from NC_132909.1 coordinate 7,335,228, forward strand.
GCAATTCTCCTGCCTCAGCCTCCTAAGTACCTGGGATTACAAGCGCGTGCCACCACACACGACTAATTTTTGCATTTTAGTAGAGATGGGGTTTCACCATCCTGTCCAGGCTGGTCTCAAGCTCCTGATCTCAGGTGATCCACCTGCTTCAGCCTCCCAAAGTGCTGGGATTACAGGCATGAGCCACCGCGCCTGATCCAGACTCTTTTAAACAGTCAGATCTCATATGAGCTCACAGACTGGGAACTCTCATTACTGCAAGGACAGCACCAAGCCATTCATGAGGGATCCGCCCCCAAGACCCAAACACCTGCCCTCAGGCCCCACCTCCAACACTGGAGGTCACATTTCAACATGAGATTTGTGGAGGAGGCAAACATACAAACCTTATCAGTGGGAGTTTTGGGAACCCCTGAACTGGTGATTGGCCAGGCAGAAATTCAGGTCGTGTGGACACCCTACTGTAGCTGGCATCTGAGGTGGGGGCAGTTTTTTGTTTGTTTGGTTTTTTTTTCGTTTTCTTTTTGTTTTGTTTTGTTTTGAGACAGAGTCTCACTCTGTTGCCCAGGCTGGAGTGCAGAGGTGTGATCTTGGCTCACTGCTACCTCCACCTCCCGGGTTCAAGCAATTCTTCTGCCTCAGTCTCCCAAGTAGCTGGGACTACAGGCGCACACCACCACGCCCAGCTAATTTTTGTATTTTTAGCAGAGATGGGGTTTTACCATATTGACCAAGCTGGTCTTGAACTCCTGACCTCGTGATCCACCCTCCTCAGCTCCCCAATGTGCTGGGATTACAGGTGTGAGCCACCGCGCCCGGCCTGAGATGGCGGCAGTTTTGTGACCCGAGTCCATAACCTGCAGCGTCTGACACTAACTCTGGGCAGTCGATGCTGGAACTGAATTGAATGTTTGGGCACCCAGTTGGTGTTGGAGAACTGGGGAATTGGGGGAAGAACCTCTCAGGATCCCTTTAGGACGGAGCTCCTGGTTGGATACAGCTGTGTGAGCCTCACAGCAGGGACTCAGGGAATGTTCACTGCAGAATGAACAAAGTGAGACCTAGAGAGCTGAGGAAACCTGCTCCAGCGACAAGGCAGAGAGTCCCAGGGCTGGAATCCCATCCCGTCTCCTCTCCCAACCAGCCTCCCCACAGGGAGCCCAGGCCAGAGCTCAGACCTGCCCACATGGCTGAGTATTCGGAGCAGGATGACAGGGCATTCCAGTCCTCTGGGTGTTAGGTTTTGAAGGGAAGGCGAGGGTTAAAGAATGACACCACAGGCCAGGTATGGTGGCTCACACCTGTAATCCCAGCACTTTGGGAGACCTAGATGGGTGGATCACCTGAGGTCAGGAGTTTGACAGCAGCCTGACCAACATGGTGAAACCCCAACTCTACTAAAAATACAAAAATCAATCAGCCAGGCGTGGTGGCGCGCACCTGTAATCCCAGCTACTCGAGAGGCTGAGGAATTGCTTGAACCAGGGAGGCGGAGGTTTCAGTGAGCTGAGATCGTGCCATTGCACTCCAGCCTGGGTGAAAGAGCAAAACTCCGTCTCAAACAAACAAACAAACAAAAACAAACAAACAAAACAGAGAGAGGGAAAGAGAGAGAGAGACAGGGGCTCAACAGCAACACAGGTATATTGCAAAAACCTGTGGAGATGAGGGACCAGCTTAGGGCCCGAGCCCACAGCCGCTTATAGGCTGGGGTACTTAAAGGTATGGGTGGGAGGGTCTGAGCAGTATCGCTCGCTCCCTGGCAGGATATTGATAAGAAGTGCGATCAGGTGGTTTGGCCCTTTTTCCAGCGGGATGTGATAAGATGTTCCTTGGATCTTTGCCCAGCAGGCTATGACAGGGATTTTTCCTTCAGTAGGGCCTTTGCATGGCAGGGTATGATAAGGATGTTTCTCACTGCCTGAACCCTCATGGAATATTTCACTTTGACCAAGGTCTGTGAAATGACAGAAGGCTTCCAAAATGGTGCAGTTTGGACTAACACTGGGTAGGCAGTGAAAGAGCAGAAATAGTGCTCTGTGTCTGGGCATCTTCTGGTCACCATGCGGTGGGGATTGCTGAAGGTGCAGGGGCAGGGAGTGGACACAGGCCACGGGAGAGGCTATTCTGGAGCCCCTGTAAGTTGAATAGCTTTGCGGGCTCCTCCTGGCAGCCTCCTTCAGTGGGGAGGGTGAGAACCTTGCACAGAACCTGACTGAGAGCCCCAGGAGGAGAGGGACCTGCCCTAGGTGACAGGTTACAACAGGCTGAAGTGACATCAACCTCTGTCTGATTCCAGATCTCTCTCTGTTTCCCATATTTGCTGAGGAGAAGCCATAAGCTCAAGCAGCTCCTACTGTTGTCCTAGTGATGCTAGACAGGTGAGACCCCAAATTGGGGCTTGGCCTGGGAGGGCTTGTGGCTTTGGACAGGAAAGAATTCAAGGGTGAGCTGGTGGTGTTAGTCAGCAACTTCTTCTTCTGACCTGTCATCAGAATGTATAGACAGCAATTTTTTTTCTCTCTTTTTTTTGAGGCGGAGTCTTGCTCTGTTGCCCAGGCTGGAGAGCAGAGCTGCAATCTTGGCTCACTGCAACCTCCGCCTCCTAGGTTCAAACAATTTTCCTGCCTCAGCCTCCTGAGTAGCTAGGATTACGGGTGCCCGCCACCATGCCTGGCTAATTTTTGTATTTTTAGTAGAGACAGAGTTTCACCATGTTGGCCAGGCTGGTCTCGAACTCCTGATGTCAAGCGATCCTCCTGCCTCAGCCTCCCAGTTGGCATTACAGGTGTGAGCCACCATGCCCAGCCAACATTAACTTCTATTGAAGCTGCTGTGTATAGCAGCAACAGGGGTACTGCTCCTTGCCTGAAAGGCTACCCCATAGGCAGTGTGCCCAGAGCAGCAGCTTAGGGGCGGTCTGCAGCAATACTTATACCCACTTTTAATTATATGCAAATTAAGGTACAGATTATCTAGTAATGACTAGAAAAAGGGTGGTAACTCCCAGGTCATCAAGTCACTGCCATGGAGAGGGGTGGTAACTTCCGGGTGTTGTCATAGCAACGGTAAACTGACATGACACTGGTGGACGTGTCTTATGGAGAAGCGCTTTCCCCTCTTCCCTGTTTCAGCTGGTCTTCAATTTGATGCTGAGTCCAAGCCCCACCTCCAGAGTCTAGTCCCACCTCCTACTTCATCAGGCATTGGGGGAGGGAGAGAGGGGATTTACGGTTTAATGGTTGCAGAGTTGCTGTTTGGCGGGGGGGATGAAAATTTTTTAAATAGATTGTGGTGATGGTTATACAACGTTATGAATGTAATTAATGCCGCTGAATTATACATTTAAAAATGGTTCAGTGAAATTTTGTCACACATTAACATAATGTTAAATATGAATAACGCAATATACCAACAACCGTTGAATTTTACTCTTTACATGGGTGAATTGCGTGGTATGTAAATTATATCTTAATAAAGTGATTTCTTTTTTTCTTTTTCTTTTTTTTTTTATTGAGACTGAGTCTCACTCTGTCACCCAGGCTGGAGTGCAGTGGCGCAATCTCGGTTCACTGCAAGCTCCTCCTCCCAGGTTCACGCCATTCTCCTGCCTCAGCCTCCCGAGTAGCTGGGAGTACAGGCGCCCGCCACCACGCCCAGCTAATTTTTTTGTATTTTTAGTAGAGACGGGGTTTCACCGTGTTAGCCAGGATGATCTCGATCTCCTGTCCTCGTGATCCGCCCGCCTCAGCCTCCCAAAGTGCTGGGATTACAGGCGTGAGTCACGTGATTTCTCTTCTTAAATTCAGTGTCTTACTCACATGTGGCCTGTGGCTACCATCCAGGCAGTCCAGGGCGGGGCTATTTCACTTCATGCTTGGGTTCCCAGCCCTGCCGCCTGGCTGGGTGGCCTCGGATAAGTAAAGTCATCTCTCTGAGCTCCTTTTCTTCGTCTGTAACACGGAGATAACAACAGCACCCACCTCAAGGCTGTTGCAGGGTTTAAATGAGAGGAAAGTGAAAAATTCTCAGCAGGATATCCGGCAAACACAGAGTACTCTTTTCTGTGAGCGCTTATGATTATTGGCCCACTGAGAAAATATCACCAAAGGATAAACTCCCAAAAGTGTAGTCGGTAGGTCAGACATTCATTTAAGAACTGCTGGAAGATGTGTGGTGAAACAACCCCAGGGAGGCAGCTGTGGGCACCACCGGCCTCCTCTGGGCAGGCAGCCTGTCCCTGCGTGGTGTGATTGGCACCCAGCTCTCTCAGTCTGGCTCTTCTGTGTCGACAACTGGCAGATGGGACAGCTCCTTGCTGCTGTCATTCATGCGTCTCTAGTTATGGGAGAGGGTGGCCCCTTTAGACGCTCTGTGCTATGGTGGAGGAGAATGTGACAATGATGCTGTTAGATGCAACGCCCGAGGGAACCCAGGAATGCTGCACACGGCGGAACACGCACAGGTGCGGGCGTGCACGGCAGGGCTCCACCTGAGCCTGGTACGTGAATGAATAGGTGAAGAGAAATAAAAGGCAGAGAGAAAGCCCTCAAAAGGAAGACTTGGCTGGGCGTGGTGGCTCACGCCTGTAATCCCAGCACTTTGGGACTTTGGGAGGCGGAGAGAGGATCACTTGAGCGCAGGAGTTGGAGACCAGCCTGGGCAACATGGTGAGATCCCCATCAAAGAAATAAGAGAGAGAGAGAGAGAGAGAGAGAGAGAGAGAGAGAGAGAGAGAGGAAGGAAGGAAGGAAGGAAGGAAGGAAGGAAGGAAGGAAGGAAGGAAGGAAGGAAGGAAGGAAGGAAGGAGAGAGAAAGAGAAGAAAAAGCGAAGAAAGTGAAGAAAGGTAAGAAAAGGAAGAAACTTGTTAACAATTCTCATTATCTGAGGGAAGAACGAGGATGGCAGGGGACTCTTTAACCACCAATTTTAGTTTGATCTGCAGTTCTCCCCACCCCCCCAATTTGGCATTTTCGGTTTTATTCAAGAAAAAAAGACAAAAAATTGGGGGTCAATCTTTTAAAATGTAGAGCAACCCGGAGAAAAGAATTGCCTATTCACGTCTATTCTTTTAGCTTTCTTAAGTTTTAAACACTTGAGCCATACGGGGGGTGAGGGGGTTTGCGGTGATGGAACTGTTCTGTGTTTTGGTTGCGGGGTGGTCACGTGATGTGTGCATTTGCCAAAACCGCCGAACTGCCCTTAAAAAGGGTGAATTGTACTGTATGCAAATGACGCCTGTATTTTTAAAATGCTAATCTTTTTTTCTTTTTTCTCATATTAAGGAGACAGATTTGACAGCCTTTAAATTAAAATCTCTGTGTATAAAACAAAACTCACACTAAAATTATAAGTCAAGAAATAGACCTGGAAAAAAAAAAACTTATGGCCCCTGTGATAGAAATAGCATCAATAATCTTATCATGTAAACCACACAGAGAAGGAACAAAGTTGGATTCCAGTAGGCAAGTGGGCAAAAGACACGGAGAGACGTTTGCAAATCGGAAAGAGGGGGAGTGGCCAACTGTCATCGCAGGAAGACGTTCCCGCACACAAGAAATCAAAATCCAACCCCGTCCATCAACAAGCAGGAAACAATCTCACAGGAGTCCCCGGGGCGGGGCGGGAGGCCGGGGCAGCATCTCTCCTGCTGGGTTATAGGGTTGTCAGGACCTTCTGGGTGACAGAGACAAGATCTTTTCTTTCTTAGGGTTCACTTGTGGGAATTGAGAGCAAAGAAATAATCCTAAACACAGACACAATTTTCATCCCCAAAGGTGTTATTTGCAGCACTATTTATTGTAAAAATCACCAAAAGCAAAATAGCGGTACTAATATTTTTGTCTTTCTTTTATTTATTTATTTAATTTATTTTGAGATGGAGTCTCACTCTTACTGCACAGGCTGGAGTGCAGTGGCATGATCTCGGCGCACTGTAACCTCAACCTCCCAGGTTCAAGTGATTCTCCTGTGTCAGCCTCCCAAGTAGCTGGGATTACAGGCGCACACCACCATGTTCAGCTAATTTTTGTGTTTCCATTAGAGACGGGGTTTCACCATGTTAGCCAGGATGGTCTCAAACTCCTGACCTCGTGATCTGCCCACCTTGGCTTTCCAAAGTGCTGGGATTACAGGCGTGAGCCACTGCGCCTGTCCCTAGGTACTGATATTTTTAAAACGTTGACAAACAGAGCCATGAAGACAGGGTTATCATGCTTGTATGCCTGATAACAAAAACTATCACATGCGGGGTACGATGGCTCATGCCTGTAATCCCAGCACGTTGGGAAGCCGAGGAGGGAGGCTCACTTTGAACCCAGGAGTTGGAGACCAGCCTGGGCCACATGGCGAATCCCCATCTCAACGAAAAATATCAAATATTAGCTGGGCATGGTGGTATGTGCCTGTAGTCCCAGCACTCTGGAGGCTGAGGTGGGAGGATCACTTGAGCCCAGGAGTTGGAGGCTGCACTGCAGTGAGCCAAGATCACACCACTGCACTCCAGTCTGGGTGACAGAGGGAGACCCCATCTCAAAAAACAGACAAACAACAACAACAAAAAAACCCAAAAAATAACAACAACAACAACAAAACCAACAACACCTATTACAAAAGACTCTATAAAAACCACAACCTAGCACAAAAGCCACCACAACCTGCCACCAAAAATACTGCAAGGACATCTCCCCCGCAATTGCCTGTTCGCCCTCAGACTGGTGTCACCTTTATTATCGATCTTTGCAGCCAAGGATAATTATTTCAAAACAATTATGTAATCCTCCTCTTCTTTCCCTTTAAAAAAAACCCTCTTCTTCCTTCACCTCCCTGCATACGCACATAGTTTACTATGACATGCATTTCCCACTGCAATGATCTATTCCCAAATAGCATATTTTCTTTTGGAAGCCTCTCTCTGTTTCTTATTTAGTTTGACATTGCAATAGCAAAACACTTAGGGAAGGTGGAAAAAAAAGAAAACCCTTAAATTTGTACCAAGACGGAATTGGGTAAGAACACCATCAGCTCTTCCCAGGGTACTATGATTTTAAAAGACTGAAGATGGCATGGCAGCAGGGGAAATGCTTCTAGAAATTAAGTATCTAAAACCAGGCTGCCCATTTGAAAATATTAGTTAGGATATCAGCTTGACAAGAAGCAGTGCCCAAATCCAGGCAGAGTAGAGCCTGGGGAGAACCACCATCATCTCACCAGCTCTCCCCGGTGTTGCCCTTAGAGGAGGAACTGGCTTCAATAAAGGAGACACCACCTTTGAAAAACACACTGTAATTGATCAGTTCTAAGAAGTCACTTTTCCCATATCTTGACGCCTCTGAAACCGGGAGGCATCTTCCAACGGCCGGCACCATACGACTGCCGTTTGAAAGGCATGAAAACCTGCAGAAGGGGTGTCCACAGCCAAGAAGAAAATCCACCAGACGACAGTGGAGCACTCTCAGCCCCTGGGAACCAACTGGGTGGGCGTTCGTGGGTCAGGGGGAATTGGTGAGGAATAAGTTGTGTTTGGTGTTTGCTCTGAAAACAGAAGTCAGCAATAAACTGTTTCCTCTAATTGCAAAGCTGGATCAAGAGCCCCAGCAGTAATGACTTTTAGTTCTTACATGCAATCTTTTTTTTTTTTTTCTTTGAGACAGGGTCTCCCTTCCCCCACTCTGTCATCCAGGCTGGAGCGCAATGGCGCCATCACGACTCACTGAAGCTTCGACCTCCTGGCTCAGGTGATTCTCTCGCCTCAGCCTCCCGAGTAGCTGAGACCACAGGTACACACCACCATGTCCAGCTAATTTTTGTATAACTTTTCCATAATAAACAAAAGAAGATCTCAATTTTGAAACAATTTTAGGAATCCTTTATTTTACTTGTATGTTCCTTTATTGTTTGCAATAAATACACCCATAAAAGCTCTTTCAGTAAATAAGAAATAAACATTCCAAGTGGTAAGGAAGCATTGTTGCATCTTATAGGCAGTACACACTTTTCTTTCTTTATATCAACCATAAAAGTGGAGTGTCTTAGAGTCCATGAAATGCAGTAGCTAAAACATTCTCCAGAAGGAATAATGCTAATAATAGCAGCTGATGGGCCAGGCACAGTGGTTCACGCCTGTAATCCCAGCACTTAGGGAGGCCAAGGCAGGTGGATTACCTGAGGTCAGGAGATCAAGACCAGCCTGGCCAACATGGTGAAATGCCGTTTCTACTAAAAATACAAAAATTAGCTCATGTGGTGGCAGGCACCTGTAATCCCAGCTACTCAGGAGGCCAAGGCAGGAAAATTGCTTGAACCCAGGAGGCAGAGTTTGCAGTGAGCTGAGATCATATCACTGCACTCCAGCCTGGGCAACAGAGTAAGACTCTGTCAAAAAAAAAAAAAAAAAAAAAAAGGCAGCTGACAATTTTTTAGCACTTACTGAGTCCCCAGCGCTTTCTCAGTGCTTTGTAAATATTAACTGATTTTGACGAAATTATGGAAAGTGGAGGGAGAAGAAGAGGGCAGAGGGTAAACAGAAGAAAGATGGCCCCGTGTACCAGAGGCAGCCAAAGAGCTTCTTAGAAGCAGACTTACATATCCATCTCCCACAGACTGTTTTTGCGAGTCCCCAGGACCTTGTTGGTGGCAAAAGTCTTCAGGGACCACAAGTTCACAAGCACCAGAATTATCTGTGGGGAAAGGTTGATGTCAACTCTTGAGCTTAGGTATTCAAAGCTTAATGCATTATAGTCTGGTGCAGTGGCTCATGCCCGCAATCCCAGCACTTCAGGAGGCTGAGGCAGGCAGATCACCTGAGGTCAGGAGTTGGAGACCAGCCGGGCCAACATGGCCAAACCCCATCTGTACTAAAAATACAAAAATTACCTGGGCGTGGTGGCAGGTGCCTGTAATCCCAGCTACTCAGGAGGCTGAGGCAGGAGAATAGCTTGAACCCAGGAGGTGGAGGTTGCAGTGAGCCAAGACTGCACCACTGCACTCCAGCCTGGGCAACAGAGCAAGACTCCATCTCAAAAAAAAAAAAAAATTTATAACAATGATACCACAACAAGGGGAAATGGAATAGAACTATCTAGGAATAACCTTTTATATCTCACTGTAATAAAGCTAACATAAATCTGAAATGGATTCTGATAAACTAAGATGTATATGGTAACCATCCAAAAAACAAAAACAAAAAATGAAATGTACGAAGAACTCAAGTAACCCAATTTTAAAATGGGCGAGGCCAGGCATGGCGGCTCACAGCTGTAATCCCAACACTTTGGGAGGCCAAGGCGGGAAGATCACTTGAGGTCAGCAGTTTGAGACCAACCTGGCCAACATAGTGAAACCCTATATCTACTAGAAAAATACAAAAAGTATCTGGGCGTGATGGTGGGTGCCTGTAATCCCAGCTACTTGAGAGGCTAAGGCAGGAGAATTGCTGGAACCCAGGGGCGGAGCTTGCAGTGAGCTGAGATTCCACCGCTGCCCTCCAGCCTGGGCAACAGAGTGAGACTCCGTCTCAAAAAATAAAACGAACAAACAAAAAAGGGTGAATGATCTGAATAGACATTTCCCAGAGAAGATATAAATGGGCTAAATGTCCAGGAAAATATTAACACCATTAATTATGACAGAAATGCAATTCAAAACCATGCAGCCTCCCAGGCTCAAGTGATCCTCCCACCTCTGCCTCCCAAGTAGCTGGGACCACCAGCGCACACCACCATGTTGGGGTCTCACCGTGCTGCCCAGGCTGGTCTCACACTCCTGGCCTCGAGTGATCCCCCCGCCTCAGCCTCCCAAAGTGAAGTGTTTTAATTCTTTTTTATTATTATTATACTTTAAGTTCTAGGGTACATGTGCATAACGTGCAGGTTTGTTACATATGTATACTTGTGCCATGTTGCTGTGCTGCACCCATCAACTCGTCAGCACCCATCAACTCGTCATTAAGTGTTTTAATTTTTAACCATAATAGATGTACAGCCTTATGAAATTATTTTCCCACATCAGTTGAAATCATTATATTTTCTTCCTTGGAGTATTGATATGGTGAATTATATTGAAAGAACTTTATTTTTTTTAATTTTTGAATCATCTTTGCATTAGGAGGAGAACTCTTATTTGATCATGAAGAATTATGGTACGCTGGATTTAAGAGGCAATTATTTGATTTGGAATTTTTACATCTTCATTCACAAGTGAAATGAATCTATAATTTTCTTGCATCTGGTCCTTATCCGATTTTGGATTCAACATTGCATTAGCCTCTAAAAATGAATCAGGCAGTTATTACATAATTTTCCAGCGATTTTCTGGAATAATTCATACAAGATAGGAATTAAACATTCTTTGAATGTTTGGTATCACTTGCTCAGAAAACCATCTGTGCCAGGGGGTTTTGGGGGGAGAGGGGAGATCTCTGAATATAATTTCAAATTCTTTAATAGTCACCGGCTTATTCAAGTTCTCTGATTTTGTGTCATTTTAGCATTATATATTTTTCTAGTAATTGAACCAGTTCATTCAGGTTTTTAATGTTAGCACATAGCCATAATACATTTTCATTACTTTTTATATCTCTGTCCTGGCTATAATTACTCACCATTTTACAATTTGTATTTTATTTGCAGCCTGTCTCTTTGTTCTTAATTGGTTTGCCCAAAGTAAGTCTGTCTTAGTTGCTTTTTCAAAACTTAAAATAGATTTTGGTTTTGTTAATCTTTTCTTCCCCCATGCATTTCATCGATTTCTCCTCATATTATTTTTAATCATTTTCATACCATACCCCTGAAAAATGTGTGAACAATGGCTACAGGCACCATCACGAACGCATCTTAGTAACAGAAGTTTGTCTTTAAAAAGCAAGTTGCATTGGCCAGGCACGGTGGATCACGCTTGTAATCCCAACACGCTGGAAGGCCGAGGCAGGTGGATCACTTGAGGTCAGGAGTTCAAGACCAGCCTGGTCAACATGGTGAAACCTCATCTGTACAAATACAAAAATTAGCCAGGCATGGTGGCATGTGCCTGTAGTCCCAACTACTTGGGAATATGAGGCAAGAAGAATGGCTTGAACCTCGGAGGCAGGCTGCAGTGAGCCGAGATCGCACCACTTCACTCCAGCCAGGGCAACAGAGCAAGACTCTGTCTCAAAAAAAAAAAAAAAAAAAAGCAAGTTGCATACAGTAAGATACAGTTGTAAGCTGAAATGCAGCCCCCAAAATTCATATTTTGGAGCCCTAACACCCAGTACGTCAGAACATGACTGTATTTGGACATAGGATCTCTAAAGAGGTAGTGAAGGTTAAATGGGGCCATTAGGGTGGGCCCTAATCCAGCTGGACTTCACCCTTATGGGAAGAGGATATATGGCCACACAGAAAGTCATCAGGGATATGCACACAGAGAGGACCACGTGAGGGCACAGTAAGAAGGCGGCCGTCTGCAAGCCAAGAAAGGAGGCCTCAGAAGAAACCAACCATGCCAACATCTTGATCTCAGACTTCCAGCCTCCAGAACTGGGAGACAATCAATTCTGCTATTTCAGTCCCCCAGCCTGTGGTACTTTATAAGGGCAGTTTGAGCCAACGAATACATGTATTATTACTCCAAAGCCCCAAAAACAAGCATAATTAGATAAGATGTTGTTTCAGGAAACATACACACATGCTAAAATAATAATGAAAATCAAGCAACGGTGAAACACAATTCAGGATGGTAGGTACTGGTGAGGGGGATGGGAGAAGGTGTTTAACAGTAACTTCCTATTCTTTTTCTTCTCTCTCTCTCTTTTTTTTTTTTTTTTTTTTTGAGACAGGGTCTCCCTCTGTTGCCCAGGTTGGAGTGCAGTGGCATGATCACTGCTCACTGAAGCCTCGACCTCCTGGGCTCAAGCAATCCTCCCATCTCATCCTTCCAAGTAGCTGGGACTTCAGGCTCTTGCCACCACACCAGGCTAATTTTTGTATTTTCTTTAGAGACAAGATCCCTCTATATTGCCCAGGCTGGTCTCAAACTCCTGAATTCAAGTGATCTTCCCTCCTCAGCTTCCCAAAGTACAGGGATTACAGGTGTGAACCACCGTCCCAGGCCAGGAGCATCTTTTGTTATTCATAATAACTCGCATCTGCTGAATCATCAATGGGTGCGAAATCAAGGGGGAGATTTTGATGAAAGGCAGATACCTACTTGTCTTAAAGTATTGCCCCTGGACTGCTTATTAGCTGCAAAGGAGTATTACACAGCTGAGAAACTGGACATCAGCTCACTGGGTGATTAAAACTCACTTCACTAATGAGGGACCGTAGGGTACTGACTGTGTCCAGATGGGATACCGTCAAAGAAGTACACACCTCACCTCATTATTCTGGTGGAGAATGTATAACTTGAATCTAATCTTCATGAGGAAACATTAGACCAACTAAAAATATGGAACTTCTATTTTTAGAAGGGCAAGGAGCTGTTCTTCCAAAATGTGTGTCTCTCTCTCTCTCTCATATATATATATATATATATATTTTCTTTTCTTTTTTTTTTTTTTTGAGACAGAGTCTCACTCTGTTGCCCAGGCTGGAGTGCAGTGGTGTAATCTTGGCTCACTGTAAGCTCCGCCTCCCGGTTCCCGCCATTCTCCTGCCTCAGCCTACCGAGTAGCTGGGACTACAGGCGCCTGCAACCACACCTGGCTAATTTTTTGTATTTTTAGTAGAGATGGGGTTTCACTGTGTTAGCCAGGATGGTCTCAATCTCCTGACCTCGTGATCCGCCTGCCTCGGCCTCCCAAAGTGCTGGGATTACAGGCGTGAGCCACCGCGCCCGGCCCCTAAAATGTCAATACTATAAATATGGAAATGTTCCAGATTCAAGGAGGCTAAAGAGACATGACAACTGGCTGGGCACAGTGGCTCACGACTGCAATCCCAGCATTTTGGGAGGCCGAGGCTGGTGGATCACCTGAGGTCAGGAGTTCAAGATCAGCCTGGCCAACATGGCGAAACCTCGTCTCTACTAAAAATATAAAAATTAGCTGGGCATGGTGGTGCATGCCTGTAATTCCAGCTACTTTCGAGGCTGAGGCAGAAGAATCACTTGAACCTGGGAGGTGGAGGTTGCAGTGAGCTGAGATGGCACCACTGCACTCTAGCCTAGGCTAAAGAGTGAGACTCTGTTTCAAGGAAAAAAAAAAAAAGACATGACAACTAAATGCAATGCCTGACCCCGGATGGGATCCTGAACTGGAGGGGGAAGTGCTGTGAAGGATATCATTGGGTAAACTGACATAATTTTGAATACTACCAATGGATTAGATAAAAGTATGCATAAATGTTACATTTATAGAAGTTATTATGGTTATGGAGGATAATATTTCTATTCTGAGGAAATACACACTGAAGAATTTAGGGGTAAAGGGCCATGATGTGTGTAACTAACCCTTAAATGCTTTTGAAAACATACATGTAAGGCCCAGCACGGTGACTCATGCCTATAATCCCAGCACTTCAGGAGGCCAAGGCAGGAGGATCGCTTGAGCCCACGAGTTTCAGACCAGCCTGGGAGAGACCTTGTCTATAAAATAATAATAATAATAAAATTGGCCAGGTGTGGCGGTGCATGTCTGTGGTCCCAGCTACTTGGGAGGCTGCACTTGGGGGGCACTGCTGAAGCCCAGGCAGTTAAGCTGCAGTGCGCTGTGATTGCGCTATCACACTCCAAAGCAAAGGAGCGAGACTCTGTCTCAAACCAAAAAAAAAACAAAAAAAGAAAAATGGCCTGGGCCCAGTGGCTCATGCCTATAATCTCAGCACTTTGGAAGACTGAGGTGGGTGGATGACTTGAAGTCAGGAGTTCGAGACCAGCCTGGCCAACATGGTGAAACCCCATCTCTACTAAAAATACAAAAATTAGCCTGGCATGGTGGTGGGCCCCTGTAGTCCCAGCTATTCAGGAGGCTGAGGCAGGAGAATTGTTTGAACTCAGGAAGCGGAGATTGCAGTGAGCCAAGACTGCACCATGGGACTCCAGCCTGAACAAAAGGGCGAAACTCCATCTCAAAAAAAAAAAAGGAAAGAAAGAAAGACAGGGGAGAGAAAGAAAGAAAAAGAAAGGCAGGAAAAGAAAAGAAAAATAATATATATATATGAGCTAAAGCTAGCTAATACTGTAAAAATCTGGCCTGCCCTTCATCTATAGACCCAGATAAAACTGTAAGGTTAGCAGGACACATTTCACCCAGGGGGAGCTGCAGCAGTAAAAGTGTTCTAACAGCCCCCTTTATGAGTGACGACTGCGATCTTACTCACTGAGAAACTTTGTTCTCTAAAATTATAGACTGTTGGAAACTTTGCAGTATGAAAGTCTATCGGTAAGAATGAAACAGCCTAATCTTTCCTTCCTGGAAGATCTGTCACTTTGACCAAGATAAGAAGCCTCCATTTCCAGCCCTGGTGCAGAGTTTTAAATAAAAAGTTTCTGGGCACAGCATGCCACATTTATATTAACATTGTAGTTTCCAGGGAAACAAGACCTTAGGTCCACTTTGCAGTCCAAATCTGATTTTTCCTTTTTTTTTTTGAGACAGGATCTCGTTCTGTCACCCAGACTGGAATACAGTGATACAATCATAGCTCACTGCAACCTCAAACTCCTGGATTCAAGCAATCCTCCCACCTCACGCTCCCAAGTGGCTGAGACTACAGGCATGTGCCACCACACCCAGATAATGTTCTCCTACCCTACCCTCCCCTCCCCTTCCCCTTCTGCTCTCCTTCCCTCCCCCCTCCTCCTCCCCCTACCTTCCCCTCTCCTTCTCTCCCCTCCCTCCCCTTCCTCCCTTCCTTCCATAGAGGTGGGATTTCACTATGTCACCCAGGCTGGTCTTGAACCCCTGGGCTCAACCAATCCTCTTGTCTTGGCCTCCCAAAGTGTTGGAATTACAGACATGAGCTTACTGCACGCAGCCCAGGCCTGATGCTGACTCACTTACACACATTCCTACCTTGTTCTAAACCTATCTAAACATTGGGCCAGGATGGATGGGTGGGTGGGTGGGTGGATGGATGGATAAATGGAATGATGAAGCCAAAGCAATGGGGTAAACTGTTAATAAACAAATCAGAGTAGAGTATTTGTTTGTCCTACAGTGTTTATATTTGTCTAGGTTATCTATAAGTTTAAACTTATTTCCAAATTCAAATTTTGTCTGTTTTTTTGTTTTGTTTTGTTTTAAGGTGCACGCCTGTAGTCCCGGCTACTCAGGAAACTGAGGCGGGAGGATTGCTTTAGCTTAGGAGGTCGAGGCTGCTGTGAGCTATGATTGCGCCACTACTGCACTCCAGCCTGGGTGACAGAGTGAGACTCTGTCTCAAAAAACAAAAACAAAAGCAAAACAAACAAACAAAAAACCAGAACCCGAAAATAAGTAGAAAAGAAAGAAACTAAGTTGCTTTGGACCAGTGTTTAGCCACAAAGAAAGAAATTTTATATTGAATTTTATATTGTTAATTCAGCACATGGACGTTTAAATTTTGAAAAGCTTCTTACCATTTTCTGACACTAATATTTCATATGAATTTATTTCAGTTTTTAAAAAATGGTTATGATCTACCCAAGGAAATGCACCTGTTCTGAAAAACTCTCGTCCAAGAGATCCAAACGCGAGTTGAACGTTAAGGCTTCGCGAATTGCGGTTTTCCTACCAGTGGGCGCGTGACCGGACTACATTTCCCAGAGTACCTCGGGGCGAGGCCTGGGTGGAGAGGGGTCTGAGCTCCGACCTCACCGCCAAGGCGTGGCCCTCAGGCTTGCTGGGAAAAGGAGACGAACCTCACGTGGGAGGAGGGGCGGGGCTTGAGAGGTGACCCGTTGGAGTCACCCGGTTACTGCGGAAAAACGTGGTTCTGGAAAGGCGGTAATGGGCCTGAGGCTCGGCCTCTTGGGCTTTATCGCCCTGCAAGCCCGTGCGGCCGCTGGTTCTTCTTTCTTCTCTGGTTCTTCCTCCCTTGCTGAATCATCCCAGGCCTCCTGCCCTTGTTCTACTTCCCTGGGATTCCTTAATGCATCTATTCTAATCAGCATTAAAAGGCGCCCCCTGGTCCATGGCTCTGGCCTTGCAAACTACCAGCGCTCCGCAGAGAGCCAGGGAGAGGACACTGGCAAACTCTGGCCCGTGGGAAATCTGGTGGGGCTTCCTGGAGGAGAGAGTAGGTTTCCCACGCAGACCAGAGTCAGGAATCAGCACCGAATGCCACATATAGGCGTGCTGTTCTGATGCATAAACAGTCCTTGCAGGCACACCACTCCCTTCAGACCTCTCTCTCGGCATGCCCACAGCTGGCCCTGTGCTTGGTATGGTAGCTCCAGGCTCTGCCAGGGAGACAGACATTGTCTGTCAGACCAGACAGTGGCACCCAAAGTGATGTGGAAAGCCCCGGACCCTATGGGAAACTAGAGGAGGTGCCTCACCCAGCCTTGGGGAGGCCAGGGAGGAAAAGCAGCAGAGAGCCGACTCATCTCAGGGTCCCCTGCATGATGCCACACAAGAATCTTCATTCGAAGGGCTCCCATGTGCCAGGCGATGCTGGGGACAGAGATAGTCATACCTTGTCCTGCCCTCCCCCTACGCACCTGGAGTGTCCCTCAGCCTGTCTGATCAGGGCTGGGTCAAGAGAGGAACAAGGGGCTTGTGGATACCAAGGGGGATCCCTAACCCCGCGCGGGACTCGGGGGAGAGGCTGGATGTTTGGGGTGATGTGTTATCCAATTCTTGGAAGTGGGTGTCTACCCTACAGAGGAGGGAAGATGGAGATCTTTGCATATACAAAGGCACAGTGTCAGGAGAGAGCACACAGAGGTGAAGATCAGATCTGGGAACTGCAAAGACCCCTCTGTGTCTGGTATTATTCTAGATCAATACTGTTATTATCCCCATAGTACAGATGGAGACATTGAGAAGCAGCAAGGTTATGTCTCACTCGGGTTTTCCCAGGAGATAAGTGGCTGATAGGAGACAGGACTGGAACCTGGGCCATCTGGCTCCAGAATCCGGGCGGGCAGCCGTGGTGTACCATGCCCAAATACTTTCCAGAATGGAAGCTCTGCTAGGGCAGAGACCCCTGTGGGAAGTAACAGGTACTCATCATTGTCTGCCTAATCTGATCTCTGGCTGCCTATAAGATCTAGAGCTGCCTATTCCTCCCTGGGGAAACTGAAGCTCAGCATGGGAAGAATTTCTGATTGAAGGCTGACTCCAGGCCACACCCCCACTCTCCTATTCTGCATTCTTCTGGGGCTGTGGGGCTGAGAAATGACTCCTGAACAGAGAAGGGTGGGTGATCTTCCCTCTATCCAAGCTGACCCTGATGGCTTGCTCCTCCCTTGTGGATCCAATGGTGACCCTTTAGGCAGTGGTGCCATGGCTGAAGGAAGGGAAGGGGCAGAGTGGTAAGGACAGACAGGGTCACATTGCCATTCCTGGGCTCCCTGATGTCAGGGTCACGCCCATGATGCCAACCTTGGGGGAGGTACTAGGGTGATTTCCAAAGTGCCTCTCCTCCAAACAGCTGTCCACTATGCTGAGGCCCAGGCTGGCTGACTCCTGGGTGTCTTCACTGCCCCCAGGGAGTAAAGATATGAAAACGGTGAGGGAGAGCCAGGCGCTGTGGCTCACGCCTGTATCCCCAGCACTTTGGGAGGCCCAGGTGGGCAGATTTATTGAGCTCAGGAGTTCAAGACCAGCCTGGGCAACATGACAAAACCCAACCTCTGTAAAAAAATACAAAAATTAGCCAGGTATGGTGGGGTGCACCTGTAGTCCCAGCTACTTGGGGAGCTAAGGTGGGAGGACTGCTTGAGCCCAGAAGATTGAGGCTGCAGTAAGCCATGATTGCACCACTGCACTCCGCCTGGGCGACAGAGCAAGACCCTGTCTCAGAAAAAGAAAAAAAAAAAAAAGGGTGAGGAAGGAAGGTAGCGTATGGCTCAAGTTCAGCCATCACTAAATGCACACTGTCCTGGTCTCACCTGAACATCCCAAGAGCTGCACAAAGTAGGAGGGATTGTGCCCATGTTCAGATGAAAAACCCGAGGCTCGCAGAGGGGAAGGGCCTGGCTCCTGGCCTCACTGGCAGGAAGCAGAGGAGGGAAAATTGGAAGTCTAAGCTTCAGGGTTGGGTGGGTCCTTAAGTCCATGTCTCAATATATCATCTCAACAAGTCCATGAATCCATATCATCTGGGGAAACAAACTGGAGACACACCACTTAAACAAATTGAATAGGCTTTCCTGCAGGACTTGTCAGAGCCTTTAGCTCCTTCATTTTTTTTTCCCAAATCTCCTTGACCAGGACCAAGACCAAGGCCTGGGACGATTGGCAGTCCCTGGGTTCCAAAGGCCGAGAGAGGGCACGATGGAGGTGAAGGTGTCTACAGCATTTGCACGTGTGTACTCGGGGCATCTGTGCACAGAACAGATGAACGTGTGTACATATGCGCCAGTGTTTCTCCATCACTCTATCTGGGGACAAATTACATCTTTAAAAAGCAGAACAGGCGTCCAAAGGCCAGGACACGCGCCCAAAGACCAGGGTCTGGCCCTTCCCGGCTTTCCCTGCAGAAGATAAAGTCCAAGAGTGCCTTCACTGCCCCTCAAGTCAGATTCCACAAGGATTTATTGGCACCGGACCTAGCCTGGTGTCCGCCCCTTCAAGGAAGGACACTAACAAGGAGGAGTCCCGGCACCGCAAGAGCCCTCCCAGGAGGGCCCAGCCTGGAGGGGGAGATGCTGCCATCCGTGGACAGGAAGGGAAGGGCGATCTCGGAGGAGGGTGGGCACGGCGCAGGGAAAGGCCGGCTGGTGGGATGGGCAGGGAGGCGGGGGACCGGCCCCGCTAGAAGGGGAACTCGCAGACGTAGTAGAGGCGCCGCTGGCAGTCGTGGTCCCACCAGGAGCCGTCGTCAGAGGCCTGCGCCACGCAGTTCTCCAGCGTGCCGCCGTTGGGCTGGTCCGGGCTGAGCGGGTGCGGCGCGGCGCTGGGCTGGGCGCCGAGCTCGGGGCGGGGTGCGCGATGCCAGGCGAAGAAGGACACGCGCTGGCCGTTTTCGAAGAGGTAGAGGCCCTCGGCGCGCCGATCGTGTACGCCCAGCCACACCGGCCAGTTGTAGGGAGCGAGCGCCGCGCGCAGGTAGCGGGTGAGCGCCTCCATCTGCTGGCGATCAGCCGGCTGCGCCAGGCTCCCGCCCCGCGCCGTGCACCGCGCCTGCGCCGCCGCCTGAGTTTCGAAGTCGCGCGAGAGCAGGAAGCACTTGTGGCCCAGGCGCAGCCCCTTCAGGCAGCCTGTGGGCGGGGCCGGATAGAGAAGGAGGCGGGGTTATGCATTCGGGGACTGGAAGGGGGCGGGGACAAATCATCCGGGAGTGGAGGGAGGCGGGGTCAGGACCTCATAGGGCGGGCTGGGAGGAGGCGTGGTCAGAACCGCGGGAGCCAGAAGGTGGAGAGTCCGGTCCTCCAGGGGCGGGGCCAGGCGGTGGGGGCGGGACTGTAGGGGGCGTGGTGCTGCCCCTGTCGGGTCCGCGCGGCTCTGGAGTGCCCACCCTGCTGCCTACATGCAGCCTCCCAGCTCTCTAACCCCGTCCGCTAGCACACAGCAGCTCTCCCGCCCCGGACACCTAGGGTCATTTTCTCAACCAGTCCCATACCTGGCCAAATAGTCTCATTTTTTTCCACCCCGCGTTCCGCGGACTCACCCTCCAAGCGACCGTGCTCGTGCTCGGCGCGACCCTGCGCCTCCTGCAGGGCTTGCACGGCATCGCGGGTGTCGCCTGCCGCGTTCCGCAGCTGCCGCAGCCCCTGGGTCAGCTCGACCACGCGGGTGTCCAACGCGTGCAGACGGACGTGCAACTGGTGCAGGCCTGCGTCCAGGCCGGCCAGGCGTCCCACTGCGGACAGACAGGGATCGTGCTGGAGGGAGAGCCTGGAGATGCAGCGGGGGGACTGAGGATCTGGAGAACTGCGACCTAGGGCTCCTGAGGGCGGGGTGGCGGTGTGGGGGGACCCCGGACTCCTGGAAGGTAGGGTCGAGTGGCGCCAGGCTCTTAGAAGGCATGGTCATGGACCTGGGGCTCCTAGGGGTGTGGGGGCTCTGGGCTAGGCAATGGACTACTGAAAGACCACCCGGCAGGGAACCGACCCTTCATGTTTGCGAAAGTGACCGCGGCGGCCTGGGGGTTTGGGGGTGAGGGCTTCTGGTTACTTACGGATGTAAGTGACGATGTCCTCGGGGGTGGGAGAGGGGCTGGGGCTGGAGGATGGGGTTGGCGTTGCTTCCTCCTCCTCTTCCTCCCCCTGGTCCTCCTCCATCTCCCAGTCCTCTTTGCCCTCAACAGTTCCGGCAGGATTCTCATCCCCCCTCCCAGCAGGCAGTCCCAGGGCTTCCTGCAGATGCTGGGGCAGGGGAGGGGCGGTGAGCCCCAGCCTGCCACCAAGATGCCCCACGCGCCACTTTCCAACTCTTAACTCATTCTCTGCCGCCTGAGTCCTGTTTCTGAGCCCATCATCAACCGCCCCCCCCCACCCCGCGAGACTATCCTAATTGCTCCTTTTTGTCCATTTCCCTAACCTTGCAATACCCCCTCCCAGGCTCACAGTTCACCACCCATAGCTCCCTGACACTCCAGAGCTCACCTTCAGCATCAGGGCCTCCCTCTCCCGCTCCTCCTCCTGGGCACCTCCCCAGCCTCCCTCCCACTCCCTCTCGGCTCCCCGAGCCCCATGGCCAAAGCCCAAGAGGTGGGGGACCACCAAAGCCCCCAAAAGCCAGGCTGCCTGCATTAAGCTGGACTCTTGGCACCCAAAGTTCCAGATGTCTGGATGTCTGGGGTGGGAGGGGTGGCCTCTGGGAACTGCTGAGTGCCCCTGCCCTGTGTGCAGGTCACTAGCCCCCAGGTTCCCGACTCTCCCAGCTTCTCTCTTCCTGTTTCTCTCCTCGTCTCTGTCCAGTCCGTTGGTCTCCTCTGC
The DNA here is from genome assembly GCF_047675955.1 of Chlorocebus sabaeus. Classification (NCBI taxonomy): domain Eukaryota; kingdom Metazoa; phylum Chordata; class Mammalia; order Primates; family Cercopithecidae; genus Chlorocebus; species Chlorocebus sabaeus. Next base: position 7,356,235 of record NC_132909.1, read on the forward strand.
TCCTCTGTGTGTGTCTCTCCCCGCCCCTCTTGGCTCCCCCGAGGCCCTGCCTCTGTGGCCGGAAACCTCCAACGTTCCAAAGCCTGGATCCCGCCTTGGGTCTCCTCGCACACCCTCCTCTTTCCACTTTCCAGAGCTCGCTTCCGCCCTGCTCCGTTCCTTCTGCCGTGGCCCAAAGCTTAGATAATCAGGAAGAGGATGGAGCTGGCTCTCCAAGGAATCTTGGAAAACACAGGCCCCAGCTTCAGCCCAGGAACCCGCTCAGAATCATCCGGGCAGTGGTGGGATGCTGGGACCAAGCACTGCTCCCTTCTTCCCTGCCTGGCCATTCCTGAGGAGGGGGCAGACCTCAGGGTCTCACTGAGGTTGTTATTATCCTGTGGCCACCATCGCCCACATGCTCAGTGGAGGAGACTCCAGAGCCTCTCCTGCCCCCTAGATTGCCCATCCCACCCTTCAAGCCCTTTTCTGGAGATCCTAGTGAGTGGGTGTGGGGGGGGGGGGGCGACACATGCAAAGATCACGTGTGTGACTGTGTGCACAGCCCTGGAAGATGGGGCTCGGGGATTAATTGACCACCTTACTAGAAGCCTCCTGCAGGCCAGGCCCTGGGCTGGGTGATGCTGAGGACTCCAGCTGCTTGCAGACCAGCAGCCAGATAGTTCCTGGGATGAGGAGGTTGGAGATGGGAGAGGGTGAGGAGTCTGGAGGAGCAGTCAGGGAAGGTTTCTCCAGGAGGTGAAATCGACAGACGCTAGGTTGTGTGCTCAAGGAGCTCTGAGCATTCAGCGAGCCACCTCGTTTCAGCCTGGACCACTGCAGTCTCCCTGCCCTCCCCCTCCTTCCTCCTGAGCCCCTCCAATCCCGGCTGCTTGCCGCAGCCAAAGCAATCCTTCCAAACCATAAATCAGATCACATCACTCCCCACTCCCCTGCTCCCCCACCTTCCCATCATAAGCAGGAGGGAAGCCAAGCCTGGGCCTCAGTCCTTAGCACAGCCTACCATGCTGAGGGCTGGGAAGGAAGAACCCTTTACACCTCTGCAGCCTCATCACCCCCACTCCCCTCACCCGCCCCCAGGCTCCACCTTCCCTGGCCTCTTGGCTTGCCCCCAAATACTAAGCTGATTACAACCTCAGAGCATTTGCACTAGCCCTTTCCTCCTTCGAGAAGGTTCTTTCCCCAGTGCCTTCTCATCATCGAGGTCTCAGCTCCAAGAGGCCTTCCCCAACCACCTTATCTGTTCCACAAGTTACTTTATTAAAATGCCCCATTTCATCTTTTTGGTATAATCAAGACTGACACGATCTTGTTTGTTTGTTTATGTCTGTTCCCTGCCAATGAAAGCAGGGATTTCTATGCACTGCTGCATCTCCTAGCACAAGGCCTACCTAGCACATAGTAGGTGCTCAATCAACCTGTTGAGTGGGCGAGAGGGTAGCCGTTCCTGGTGGGGTCAAAGGCCTCGAGGCTTCACCTTTTTGGTTTGCTGGCACCCAAGTTCCCAGGGTGGTGGTGGCAGCGTGGGTGGAGGCGGTGAGAGCAGTGGGAGAGAAGCTTGGAGGCAAGGAAGCACGATGCCATGCCATGCTCCTCTATGTCAGGCCCATGAGTCATGCAGGGCTTTTCCAGTCCAGGCTTGGCTGGTGGTGCCAACAAGCATGGGGCACACCAGCCGGGGATCACTGGGCCTGCTCTTCAAAAGAGACCGAGGCTCTGAAACAGCATGGCCTGCTGGAGGTCACCAGTGTGGCGGCAGCTAGCCAAGGTTTCTGGCTCCAAGAGCAGGGCATCTGCCCTCGGCTGCCGGGAGCCCCAGGAGGGGCCTTGGAAATCAATGCCTCCAGCCTTCCGTTTTCCAAGAAAGCCTGGTACATCGAGGGCACTGTGACCTTGGGCAGACTGCTCCCTGCCTCAGAGCCTGGGCCTCTCAGGTACCTGTTGGGGACCTGGGACCCCTCACCAGGAGCTACAGACCTCAAGAAATAATGCATATATGGGGAAAGGCCTTGTAAACTGTGCAGGGGTGCACAGCCTCTCTGGCTGCTGAAGCCAACATGGGCAGCTGTTCTTTCCCCGGGCCCAGCTGCTCACCACCTGGGCTAGTGGATGTGCATCAAGATAGAGCCTCCCCAGGCTGAGCAGGCACCTCCTCCAGCTCATACTCGGGTACCGGGGAGAGCCTGCAGCTGGAGGGGAACCCATGAGGCTGCCTAGAACTGCCCCCTGCAGGCCCGGGAGGTGCTGTTGGAGCTGGGAGAATGAGGAAGCCTGGGCTAAGGGGACACTCACCACTCACTGCTGCTCTGTGGGATCTGCCCTCTCTGTGGGTGCGTCCCAGGCATGAATGAGCTGTCTGCCTGCAGCTGGCTGCATATGCGTGCCTACACACACATGTGCAAGCTCTGAGGAGATGGTTGGGTGTGTCTGTATGTGATGAACAAGGATCTGCAACTATGAGGGGATATGCCTGGTAGTGCACAATAGTGGTCAAGTGAGGACTTTGGAGCCAGCCTACCTGTTCTTGATCCTTGTTACCACATCCTTATAGCTGGATGACCTTGGGCAAGTTACTTAGCCTTTCTGTGCCTTGGTTTCCCCCTCTAGAAAATGGGGATGGTGAAAGTCCCTGAGCCTGGCACACAGAAAGTGCTGTAGGAATATCAGCAGTAACTATCCTGGAGGGGAAGGATGGCACGGTGTTGGGCATGTAAACGGGTGAGTGCGAACCAGTGCAATGGACAGCACGGTGGGTGGGCGTGATGGGAAGGCGTGCACACGTCTCTACAGTGCTGTAACTCCGTTTTGGTGTTGAGAGATCTGGGCATGCATACCGGGGTGAACGCCTGTGTGTGTGTGTGTGTGTGCGCGCGCACGCCCGCGCACGCGTGTGTGTGGTGGGCAGTTGTGTGCATGTGCTGCGTGTGTGCCCGGGCACAGGGGTGTGACAACTGCATGTAGCTGGGTGTGTTTGTAGCTGTGTACCCCAGGTGCATTGTGTCTGGGCATGCATGCGCTGGAGAGTGTGTGTATATGGGGACTCTGCAGGTGCCGTTACAGCTGGTGACTGTGCACCTGTGCCTTGGGGGAATGTGGCCTGGCCCAGGTATGTCCACGTGTGCCCTGACCCAGTACTGAGATGGAAAGGGTGTGTGTGTGTGTGTGTGTGTGTGTGTGTGTGTGTTTGGGGGGACAGGGTGGGAATCTATAGCCTTCACACTTCAATTTGGGGGTGTAGAGTCTGGCAACAAATATTTATTGTGCCCCACTGTGTGTAGGGGGACGGGGAGCTCTCTAGGAGGGGGTGGTCCTGAAGCGTGTGGGGGGGCACCCTTACGGGGGCAGGACCCCTTCGTCGGGGTATGGGAGCAGGCAGGGGCGGAGTCAGGATTTGGGGACTCGGAGGTGGCGAGGAGTGGTGGGGGAGGGCAAGGGTAGGGGGCGGAGCCGGCGGTGGTGGGGGATGGGCGAGGTTTGGGGGCGCGGGGAGGGGCGATGTCTCCTCCGCCGGCTCCCGGAGGGAGGGGAGAGGGCGGAGGGAGGGGAGGGAGGGAGAGAGGGAGGGAGAGAGACAGGGTGAGGGAGAGACAGCGAGAGCGAGAGAGCGAGAAGGGTGGCAGAGGAGGCGCGGAGCGGGCGGCGGCGGCGGCGGCCCGAGGAAGAGGAGGAGGAAGAGCAGGCGGAGACGCGGCGCCCGGAGCCGGCCGGACCCAGCCGGGGGCGGGCGAGGAGGGGCGCGGCGGCCGCGGCGGAAGGGGGGGCGCTCTGCGGATGGCCAGGCCTGGCCCGCGGGGGGGGTGAGGTCCTCGGCCCTCCCGCCCTCCCCCCCGGCCCCCGCCCGCCCCCTCCCCGGGCCCGCTCGCCCTCCGGGGCGGTGGGGCATGGCCTGAGGGTCCCCCGTCTCCGGGGGGGTGGGGGGTGGGGGGAGGGGGGAGGGGCCGCGGGCGCCGCCGACCGGGACTCAGCAGCCCCGCCAGGCAGGTAAGGGGGTCGAGAACCTGGGGGTTTGGGGAGGCTGCGGGGCCCGGGCTGCGGGAGGGGGCGAGGGCGCCCCGGATGTCCTTGGCCCGGCGCCGGGCTCCTGGCCTGGGTGTGCGGCTGGGGGTGCGGGTAAGGTGGGGAGCGTTGCCCTGGGCGACGCCAAATTGGGTTACGCCCCGGTCCCCGGTGCCCCGTCCCAGATCGCATCCTTGATGGGAGGGCGCGCCCCCCATCCCCCGCCAGCAGAGCCCCTATCCCGAACCCGCCTCCCGGCTCTCTGGGGCCCAGGGCTCGGTCCCGGTACCCGCCTCCCCGCCCAGCCCTGCCACTCCCCCGCCTAGCCCACCCTGGCGCACCTGGGCCCCTCCGCCAGGTCACCCTGGTCCCCACTCCCCTCCAGCGAGGGTCTAGGCCGGGGCTTCCTCCGCCCCCTTCGACCCCTCCAGCTCCCGCTTCTCCTTCCAGGCTGCTCCAGTCCCTTCCCACCCCCTGCCCAAGCTCCCCGCGTCCCCACCAGGTCTCCAGTCCCTACACCGCCGGCCGGCGCGCCCTCTCGGCTCCCGCCCCCGACTCTTGCTCCCCGGTGCCCCCCGCCCCTCTCCGCAGTCGGGCTCTCCCCCACCAGTTTCCCAGCCTCGGCCCCGGCTCTCTCTCCCCGCCCCTCTCCGCCTCCCTCCGCCTCCATTCATTCTCCCAGGCCCCGCTCTCAGCCACGCCAGCCGCCCCCTGTCCCCCGCAGCCTCCCAGGGCACCCCCTCTCGCGCGTCCTCCACCCCCCCCCCCCCCCCGCCGATTCCTCAGCCCGTCTCGGTACCAGCTGCGTGCCAGCTATTCTTAGCCGCGGAGCGTTTGATTCATGCCGCCCCGGCGGAGCGTGCCCGCTCCCTCCCGCGAGCCCTGAGGGGGAGGGGCCGGAGCCGGCCCGGGGGGCTGGGGCAGCAGTACACGCTGGGGGCCCTGGCCAGTTTTTCTTTTATCCCACCGGCCACCCCCTCCGAGCGGGGTTAAGGCTGGGGGTCAGCCAGGGTCAGCCGAGGGGGAGTGGCTGGCTGCGGGCCCCAGATCCCTAGGTGGGCTGTGAGGCGGGGCGGGGAGGAGGAGGCCGGGGTCTCCGCAGAGACGAGGTGGGGCGGCATGGCTGGGTACCTGGAGGGGGAGGGGGCTTCGCAGCGCTGTCGCGCGTGGGGGAGGGGTCCGCCGGCCCTGGGTTAGAGGCTCGCTCGCCCACAGCTCCTGGAACTCTCCTCCCACCACACACATTTAGTCTTCCCTTTCCCAACCCCCCAGCCCATCCCCACTCCCCCAAAGTCAGCAGTACCCTCCACTGCTTCCCATCTCCATGGCAACGGTGCAGGAACCGGGCCTGGTGTGGGGGGGAGGGACCAGACCAGACATTCTGGTTTCCGGTGCTGGGGTGGGAGTTGGGGGAGAACAGAAGGGAGGCGGACCCCGTTTGGAAGGGGCTCCACTCTCATAAGTCCACCTCAAGGGAGAACAGCCAGGATCCAAAGATGACCCCCTACCTCAGTTTCCCAGACCCTCCTCTCACCTCTTAGCCTCCCTCCTAACACCCCCAGTCCTCAGAGTGGAGCCCCTAGTACCCAGCAAAGCCAGCCCACCCACCCTGCAGTCCTAGAAAAGAGCTACAGGTCATCTGCAGCCACCCACATCTACCCCGGCCACCACACCACTGTCACCAGTACAGCACTCCCCAGGCCAACCTCCCCACCCACCCACACACCCTCTCAAGAGGCCCCAGTCTCTAAAAGCCACTTCTTGTGGTTCCCTTGGGGACACCCTAGGCCAAATGCTCTGTCCATGACCACCGCCATCTCAGCGCCCCTTGCTCCCCTGGGACAGCCGATTCCCCAGCACTACTCTGCATGCCACGCGTTGTCAGCCACACTTGAGTGAAGTCACCGGCTCCACCCGCTCCAGGCTCACCACGCCTCCCTCTCCCCCTTACTACATCTCAGTCTCAGCCTCAGCTTCTCCCCAACCCCACCCCCCGGCCCTGGGGTGACAGGCCAGGCTGGGGCCAGGAGGGCAGGATGCCTGTCAGTTTGTCCATCTGTCTGTCCTTAGCTAATTTTAGCTGCATTTTCTGTGGCCTGGCAAAGTGGGCCAGTAGCTCCCGCGGTGATTCTGCGGTTTCTGGGACACGGCCACGCTGGGTCACCGGCAAAGTGGGGCGCAGGGGGCGGGCTGCAAGCGGGGCCAAGGGCAGGGAAGGAGACACATGCCAGAAGCATGTCAGGGACAGGGGTGTGTGCGTGCCAGCATGGGAGGAGGCGGCAGGGGAGGCCATGCAGGCCGAGGGTGTGCCCGGCCTCCTTCCTGCCTATCTTGGGCAGTGGGGGTAGGCTGCCCTTGACCGCTTGACCACCAAGTAGCACTAGTGGCCTCTGAGGGGCCCTGGGTTCCTAGTCTGATGGCCACCCTTGACCCCCATAGCCGCCTGTGATGCTGCCGTCCCCCGTCGCCCCGTGGCCCCACAATGACCCACAGCCCCGCGACAAGCGAGGACGAGGAACGCCACAGTGCCAGCGAGTGTCCCGAGGGGGGCTCAGAGTCCGACAGCTCCCCAGACGGGCCAGGTCGAGGCCTCCGGGGGACCCGGGGCCGGGGCAGTGGGGCACCTGGTAGCCTGGCCTCTGTTAGAGGCCTCCAGGGCCGCTCAATGTCCGTCCCAGACGACGCCCACTTCAGCATGATGGTCTTCAGGATTGGCATCCCGGACCTGCACCAGACAGTGAGTACCTGCCCACTGGCCAGCGGCAGGAGAGGGACAGGGGAAGCTGGGGGGACAGGGCTCCAACTGACATGGGGAGTTCCACTGGTGCTCGGTATCCTCCCAGGGATCACCCCCACACCCAGCTCTTGGCTCACTTCCCAGCCCACCTCAGGCTCCTCTCTGGCCCCTGGCCCACCCTAGCCCCTATCTCCTCCCCAACTAGAAATGCCTGCGCTTCAACCCAGATGCCACCATCTGGACGGCCAAGCAGCAGGTGCTCTGTGCCCTGAGCGAGAGCCTGCAGGATGTGCTCAACTATGGCCTGTTCCAGCCGGCCACCTCAGGCCGTGACGCCAACTTCCTGGAGGAGGAGAGGTTGCTGCGGGAGTACCCCCAGTCCTTCGAGAAGGGGGTCCCCTACCTGGAGGTGAAGCTTCCCCAACTCCTTCACTGACCAGAGAAGGCATGCCCTAAACACATCGGCCCCCCACCCACTTTTTAACACACTCGAAACCTTAACGAGGGGGCACCCATTGTACTAGTCCTGATCTAAGCATCACAGGGAAGTCAGAGAGTCCTGAGTTCAAACTGCCGTTTGTTCTACTTCTGACCAGCTAAGTGACCTTGGCCAAGTCACTTTCCTGCCCCAAGCTTCTCCTCGCCCATCAAAACGGGGGAGGATTCCCAATTACAGTAGACACTCTAGAACATTTCCTGTGGGGTCCAGACTCCTCCTCCTTCAAAGCAGGGGTTGCAGTGCACATAGACCATGATATCCAGCACTCAGAAAAGCCACTGCCACCCCTCTACCCGCTAGACCAAGGTTCCAGGGCTGTGTCCACTCCTACCCTGAGCTACCCTTGGGAATTAGAAGGGGATCAGGCCTTCCCCCTACCCCAAGCCTTCTCCCCAGGCCCTTGATTCCAAGTCTCTGTGTCTCTCTCACTGCCCTACCCCTGACCTCAGTTCCGATACAAGACCCGAGTTTACAAACAGACCAACCTGGATGAGAAGCAGCTGGCCAAGTTGCACACTAAGGTGAGAGAATCCTGCTGGCATCTGTCCCCTACAGCCTACTACCACCAGAGCCCCCTGCCCAACCGCTTTCTCTCCCCACCTCTTCCCAACAGACCTGCACATTCCCCAAGGCCGCAATCCCTCTGGCCACTTCCACCCCTTAACTTGGGATGCTGTACCACATTCAAGACAACCACAAATACCCCCATTATCCCCATCACAACCGCTTCTTACTTTCCTCTTTTGCCCCTCATCCTTCCGCCTGGGCCCACATCATTCCCATCTGACCTCCTTTGAGTCTCCCTTCTCTTCCCCTGCCTCCCCGCAGATCCACCCAAGGCCTCTTTACTTCCCCACCTTGGGCTAGGACACTGACATTGGAAGTCCTCCTGCCTGGAGACTGTTTCAAAGGCAGGCTGCATTTCTCCCAACCTCATAGCCTGAATCTCTGCAAAAATCCAACCATTACACCCCCCTTTCCAGCCACGTCTGTTCTCCTGGTACCTTGCCCACCAATCCTCAGCCCCGTCTCTGCTGTGTCTCTGATGGTGAGAGCTGGGAGGAAACTGGGGAACTGCTTTGGTCAGAAGTGAAGGACTCCTGATCCTTGAGAGGGAAAAACTCCCAATCCCTCCTTGTCTACCCTCTCTCGACCACAGCATGCATTGAACTCTTTCCTCCCCTAAATGTTCCATCCCTCCAGGCCTTCACAGTCCACTCTGGGAACCACTGGCCAAGTGTGGCTCCTGAGTACTTGCAATACGGTTAGTCCCAACTGAGACTCGCTGTGAGTGTGAAAGACACACTGAGCTTCAAAAACTTAGTGCCAAAAAAAGTTAAATAACCTCATTGATAAGTTTCATCTCAAGTACCTGTTGAAACAGTAACATTGTGGCTATGTCAGTTAAAGAACATATATCATTAAAATGAATTTCAACACAACTAACACTTCACCCCTGACCCTGCTATTTCTTTCTTTCTTTCTTTCTTTTTTTTGAGACAGAGTCTTGCTCTGTCACCCAGGCTGGAGTGCACTGGCGCAATCTTGGCTCACTGCAAGCTCTGCCTCCTGGGTTCACACCATTCTCCTGCCTCAGCCTCCCGAGTAGCTGGGACTACAGGCGCCCGCCACCACACCCGGCTAATTTTTTATGTTTTTAGTAGAGACGGGGTTTCACCGTGTTAGCCAGGATGGTCTCGATCTCCTGACCTCGTGATCCACCCTCCTCAGCCTCCCAAAGTGCTGGGATTACAGGCATGAGCCACCACACCCGGCCTTTTTTTTTTTTTTTTTTTTTTTGAGACAGGGTCTTGCTCTGTCACCCAGGCTGCAGTGGTGCAATCATGATTCACTGCAGCCTCGACCTTTCAGGGTTCAAAGGATCCTTCCAGCTCAGCCTCCTGAGTAACTGGGACTACAGGCATGTGCCACTATACCTGGCTAGTTTTTTGCATTTTTTGTAGAGATAAGGGTCTCACTGTTGCTCAGACTGGTCTCAAACCCCTGGGCCCACGTGATCCTCCCGCCTCGGCCTCCCAAAGGGCTGGGTACTTTCTCTGTAAAGGAGGCCGCTAGAAACTTTTCAATAGCATATGTGACTCTACGTATATTTTCACTGGACGGCGCTGCTTGAGGACCCCGCTTCTCTGCCTTGCTCCTGACTGTCCTATCTTCTGTGTCTTTGCCCATGGCTCAGACGGGGTTGAAGAAGTTCCTGGAGTATGTGCAGCTCGGGACATCTGACAAGGTGGCGCGGCTGCTGGACAAGGGGCTGGACCCCAACTACCATGACTCGGATTCTGGAGGTAGGGAGGGGTGAACATCAGAAGGACCTCGGGGCCAGGACAGGGCTGGGGAGCAGGGGTGCCATCTGCATTCAGATCCATTCCTGACTGGTGTCTCTCAAACATGTCGCTGTCCAAGGGGGAGGCCGCGGGGCCAGAGGCTGTGGGGTGGAGAGCTACAGAGCCTGGAAAATGGGAAGAGATGGAGGAGAGAAGGGGCTTCAGGTGACCAGCTTTTCCTGCCTTTCAGAGACCCCCTTGACACTGGCGGCCCAGACTGAAGGCTCTGTAGAGGTGATTCGAACCCTGTGCCTGGGCGGGGCCCACATCGACTTCCGGGCCCGGGATGGCATGACAGCACTGCATAAGGCCGCATGCGCCCGACACTGCCTGGCGCTCACGGTGAGGCTGCGGGGACCCCCCACCCCCACGGTGGGGCCCTCTCTCTTTTTCCCTTTGTTCTTTCTCAAACCTCAGCTCTTTGGTTTCTGTAAAAATAGGCCCTCTCATGTCCCCAGTTCAAAGCCCCTTTCCATAGACTGACACATAGCCCTTCTCGTCACCCTTGTCAGGACCCCCAGGTGCACCCACCTGGGCTACAGCTGACATCATGCAGACCCAGGCGCAGCCTTCTCCCCTGAACACCCAGAACATCTCCATCCCCTGTGACCCAGCTCAATACCAAACCTGCCTCTGTCTCCCCAAGGTGTAAACCCTTCTCATTCCTTAAAATGCAAAGTGAGTTCCCTGCTATGCCCCCAGATAGAGCCCCTCCTCACACACCCTGAAAACAGTCCCCCAGCTACCCTTCCAAACCCAGCACTGCACCAGCTCCACTCCCTCCTGTCTCACATGCAAATACAGCCCCTTCCCCACGTACACAGCCTCAAATGCACTTTCCCAAATAGACAAACCCATACACCCACAAAATACATACACGGCGTCAGCTGCACAGTCTAATTTTAAAATACTCTTCTCCCCCTGCCCCCGCCAGGACACTTGATTCCTCTTCATATGCGGGTCAAGATGGGCTGCCCCCAAAGACAGCCATTGAGAAGCACCCCCATGCATGGATGCTCCAGCTAAATGGCCCCTCCCTTCTCTCCCGCAGATTCTTTCCTAAAGAGCCCCTAATGCAGTCAGACACCAGCCACAAAGATCTGCAGTATACCCCTGGAGTTAACAGACCCTGTTCATGTATCTCCCATGCACACTCACTCCCAAACCCACATCCTGCTCATGCACGCCCCTCCCAGCCTCCAGACCTGCGCTATCCAAGCCAGTAGCCAGTGGCCACCTGGGGCTGTTTAAATTTAAATTAATTAGAGTGAAGTAAAATTAAAATTTCAGTTCCTCAGGCTCACTAGCCACGTTCAAGTGCTCAGGGGACCACACGTGCCTGCCATGTAGGGTGGTGCAGTTGCAGACCATCCCCACAATGGTGGAACGTTCTGTTGGATGGCACTGCTACAGGGTGTCCTCATGCAAGGTTGCTGCCAACACTTTCTCCTATTAATGCTCATTACTGCCAGCCTTCCACACCCAGAGTTGTCTTTCAAGTGGGAGCAGGAAGTGGCCTGCAGCCCCAGTGAGGCCGGCCCAATCCTTGCCCTTATCCAAGCTCACTTGTCTGTCCCCTGGCTTCCTGCTATGCCCCTTCTTTGAGATCCTGGACCTAATAACACCTCCCACTTGGCCAGAGACCCTCCAGCCTCCAGACTCTGGCCTCTCATTTGTCCCCAACAACCCACCTGTAGGAGGTGGAATGGGTGGGTACTGTGGCCCCTAATGTCCTTCAATGGCTCATCCAAGGTCACCCCCAGGGGAAAGGCTGGGTGGGATGTCAGAGTGCCAGGGTCCTCTGGAGGCATCTACCCAAGTCCCACATTGTTCACAGGGGATCAGAGTGGCCCAGGGAGGGAAAGGGCCGGGCTCAAGGTCGCACAAGGGCATCATGGCAGAACTAAGACTGTCACTGTCATTGGCCACTGTGGGTCACCCAGGACGGTCCAGTTCCTCTGGCCCTTCAGAATGAGCTGGTTAACGTGTGACTGTCATCTGTGTTTTTCTACTGGGTTCTCTCTCCATTCCCAGGCACTCCTGGACCTTGGGGGTTCCCCCAACTACAAGGACCGTCGGGGGCTGACCCCTCTGTTCCACACGGCTATGGTGGGTGGTGACCCCCGATGCTGTGAGCTGCTCCTGTACAACAGGGCCCAGCTGGGCATAGCTGATGAGAACGGCTGGCAGGAAATCCACCAGGTGCTCCTGATTCACGCCATGAAGGGCTGGGGTGGGGGACCCAGTCTCTGAGGCATCCAAGGGACTGGGGCTGGGAACCAGATGCCAGGGTCCTCACAGAGCATGGGGGTAAGAATAACATGGTCCCCAAAGAGGAAATGATGGGGGTGAAGACACGAAGACCCTAAGGGGGCATAGGCAGGGGAACCAGACGCCTTGATCCCTGAGAGGGATGGGCTGGCCTCTTGGCCCTCTTAAGGAGGCAGACCAGACGCCTGGGCCTTGGAATGACTGAACATTTGGATTGTGAGGCTGACAGCCTGGGTCCCAGAGCAGGAAGGGGGGGGGGGCAAAAAAGGGAGGTGGATGTGGTGAACGATAGGATGAGAAGGCCAGTGCACAGGTTGTGTACAGACTCTTGGCCCAGAGGGAGAACAGCCTGGGTCTGATCCATGCCCCTCGCTCCCTGTCCTGCCCAGGCCTGCCAGCGGGGTCACTCTCAGCACCTGGAGCATCTGCTCTTCTACGGGGCTGAGCCTGGAGCCCAGAACGCCTCAGGGAATACAGCTCTGCACATCTGCGCCCTCTACAACAAGGTCTGCCTAGCAGCGGCCGCCCCCCCTCGCATCCCTCATAGCTGCCTCCCCCAGGGCCAAGCTCAGATACTCCTCTTGACTGCATCTCTGCACCCTTCACTTCTTCACTATTTCACCCTTTCATCCAGTCATCCATTCATCCATCCATCCATCCATCCATCCATCCATCCATCCATCCATCCAACAGATATTTACTGAGCTCCTTCTCTGTATCAGGCCCGGAGCTGGGTGCTGGGGACAAAGTGTTGAGCTCATGGCCTAGCAGAGGGCAGGCAACATAGTTTGCTGCTACAATCCAGAGTGCTCAGAGCAAAGTCACAGGGAATCCAGGTCCCTGTGGGAGCCCCCATCTGGGACTGGGCTTGAGATGGAGTGGCTGGCCGGGGAGGTGGCTTCCCGGAGGAGATGCCCCCAGTATTGAGATGAGCAGCAGTAGAAAAGGGGACAAAGGGGTGCTCCAGGGTGGGGGCACAGACTGTGCAGAAAACCAGAGGAAAGGGGGCTATGGGTCCTCAGTTCCCCTGTGTCTCCATTCAGCCAGTGGTGTGTGCAGGTGCCACGTGGTGGCACGGCAGGGCACAGGGGAAAGTTCAACGTGCAGCCACTGTGGCCCCTGAAGGGAATGAGTGATGTGGGAGTTTTAGCAATGCAGGGCCTTGGAGGTCCTGACAGCCTGGGTCCCTGAGCAGGAAGGGAGTGCTGAAAGAAGACGGGAAGGACATCCCCACTTCCAGAGTTCCCAGGAGAGGAGAGGGACGGACCAGGCAGGGGGTCTGGTGGCAGCTGGTTGTCAAGAGCCAGAGCTTTCAGTATCATGACCTCTGGTACTTTAGCCGCCTGCGCCGCAGATGATCCTGGGCAGGTCAGCCCTATGGGAAGCCTCAGTCTCCCCACCTGTTTCTTGATGCTCCCTGCCCTTGAAGGGCAGCTGTGGGGGTACTTAGAGAGACAGGCGCTAGCATGACAGAGCTGGTCTATCAGCCCCCTTCCTCCAGGAAGTCTTCCAAAACAGCCCTCAGCCCCCTCTGCCTCAGCAGAACTTACAGTGCTGGGGATTTGGCCGGTGGCCACGTGCTGCCTGGTGGCAGCCAGCAGTATGCCTGGAGCCCAGGGAAGACTCAGTGCTTTTCAAACCGAACCAACATGGTGCCAGCACTTCTCTCCCTGTGTGCTTCTGCCTCCTGCTCTGCGGCACACAGGCCTCGCAACCAATCCTCCGACTCCCAGGCCCTTGTGCAGCTGATGGGGAAGAAGCCCCGGCCCCACGGGCAGATGGGGGTGGGGGAGCAAAAAAGTCCCTCCGACTCTTTGAGGCGCCATCCTTCTTCCTGAAACGGGAATAACGCCAGCTTTTATTAAAGAGGATGAGCCATCATGTATATTAAGTACTCATCCCTGGAAGGCAGCCATCAGAATAATAATTGTCATTGTTACCATCACCAGTGTCAATCAGGGTCCAGTCGGGAGAAACTGTACCATTCGGATAAACAGAGAAATTTTAGTATAGAGAACTGGACCAGGCACGGTGGCTTGTGCCTGTAATCCCAACACTTTGGGAGGCCAAGGCGGGAGGATGGCTTGAACCCAGGAGTTCGAGACCAACCTGGGCAACATGGGAAAACCTGGTCTCTATGAAAAATACAAAAATCAGCTGGGCACAGTGGCGTGCACCTGAAGTCCCAGCTACTCAGGAGGCTGAGGCAAAAGAATCGCTTGAGCCTGGGAGGTGGAGGCTGCAGTGAGCTATGATCATGCCACTGCACTGCAGCCTGGGTGACAGAGTGAGACCCTGCCTTAAAAAAAAAAAGAGAGAGAGAGAGAGAATTAGACAGCAGGCAGAGTTTTCTTAGTGGCACAGATGAACAAGTCATTTCCCCTCCTCGATCTCCTTTCTCAGCTGTGATGGGTCAGTAATTAGTATCCACCATACAAAAGGATCAAGTGCGTTAGTAGTTTTGCTTGCCTTTGCCATGGGCTTAACAAATCGATGCATAACACATACGAACTTGATTCCTCCATTTCCCCCCTTGTCTTCCTCCTAGGCTTTAAGCTTTCCAAGAGCCAGGGCTACATCTGACAGTGTTTCCCCAGCCCCTGCCACCTTGGCCTCCTGACATGCCCGTCTGGCCTTTGGTGGTGAAGGTCATATCCGTGTCTAGGCTGTGAGCACCTCAAGGGTGGGGGTTGAGTCCGATTACTTGCTCTGTTCCAGGACCCCAGCACACAGCAGGCCTAACTGCATCTTTGTTGAGTGAGTGAATGAATGAATGAAAATGAGTGAATGAATGATAGCTCAGCCCTCTTGGATTTCCACCAAGACTCTGCACAGTGCCTGGCTCAGAGCATTCAACAGGTGTTTGCTTGTTTCAACAGACTGAATGACTCAACAAACGAATGAATGATTTGAACAAAATGAATTTTGACTGACTCAACTTCACATCCTCCATCCTCATCCTTTCCATGCACGTTCCTTGAGCACCTACTATGTGCACAGCACCAGGCCTTGGGGATGTGAGATGAATCAGATGCAGCATCTGGCCTGGGGAGGGTGAGGGTGTGGTGGGGGGCGGGGTGGGAGTTCACAGTCTGGTGAGGAGGCAGACGTGTAAACACATCACGGCGACGTGCTAGGACGCCGTTAAATGCGAGTTTCTCTCGGTGCCACCAGCTCTGACTTGCACACCTTCTCAGCTTTGTAAGAGTAGGATGAGGAGCAGGTTAGCTTAGGGGCTGTGCTCTGGCCCTGTGCCCCCAGTGTGGGGGTAGCGGGTGTGAAAACAGTAAAAGGTCAGGAGCGGTGCCTCATGCCTGCAATCCCAGCGCTTTGGGAGGCTGAAGCGGGTGGATCACGAGGTCAGGAGTTCAAGACAAACCTGGCCAGGATGGTGAAACCCTGTCGCTACTAAAAAGACAAAAATTAGCCAGGTGTGGTGGCGGGCACCTGTAATCCCAGCTACTTGGGAGGCTGAAGTAGAGAACTGCTTGAACCCAAGAGGCAGAGGTTGCAGTGAGCTGAGATCGCACCACGGCACTCCAGCCTGGGTAACAGAGCAAGACTCCATCTCAAAAAAAAAAAAAAAAAGAAGAAGAAAAACACGCAAAAGTACACATGGCAGGCGTTAACAGTCTAGTTGGCCAGCATCACGGGCATACACAGACTCACATACACACACACACTCATGAACATACCCAGAACACACACTGGGCTAACTCTGCTGCCTGATGTGTCTTTGGCAGTCAGAGTCGTCCATTCATAGGAGACAGGTGAACCATAGGATCAGAAGGCCACGTGCACAGGAGGATCGCTTGAGCCCAAGAGGTGGAGGCTGCAGTGAACTGAGATCGCGCCACTGCACTCCAGAAAGTGGAGGTTGCAATGAGCTGATATTGCTCCACTGCACTCCAGCCTGGCAACAGAGCGAGACTCCATCTCAAAAAAAAAAAAAAAAAAAATGAAAGGCCAGGTTGGAATCCTCACTGCTCCACTAACTGGTTGTGTGGCCTTGGGCATAGCATCTGCCCTCTCTGAACCTGTCCTGTAACATGGGCTCATACAAACCCCTTGGTGGGCTTGTCATGTGGAAGGGATAAGATCAAGGAAGTGCTTGGAGAATGATGGTTAAATTAGCATCAGAGGACTCTGGGTTAGAGTTAAGCTGGAGGCCAAGTTGAGTTTAGCCAGGCCAAGAAAAAAGGGAGAGGACACTCCTCCTACTGAACAGTTCCTGTGGTTCCAGCATTAATCCAGGTGGCAGGTGCCACAGGCAAAATCATGCCCCTGTACAACTTATGACGTAGAGGAGAAGAGACGCTAATCAGATGAATAACAGGAAATGGAATTTCAGGGAGACGGGGTTATGAAGAAAATGAGTTAACATTGGCTTAGAGTGCCTGGCACATACACCAGTCTCGTATTAAAAAACAAAGCAAGGAGCCAGGCACAGTGGCTCATGCCTGTTATCCCAGCACTTTGGGGGACCAAGGCGGGCTGATCACCTGAGGTTGGGAGTTCAAAACCAGCCTGGCCAACTTGGGGAAACCCCGTTTCTACTAAAAATACAAAAATTAGCCAGATGTGCTGAGCAGGTGCCTGTAGTCTCAGCTACTCAGGAGGTTGAGGCAGGAGAATCGCTTGAACCTAGGAGGTGGAGGTTGTAGTGGGCCGAGATCATGTTACTGCACTCCAACCTGGACGCGCCACCAAGCCTGGCTAATTTTTGTATTTTTAGTAGAGATGGAGTTTCTCCATGTTGGTAAGGCGGGTCTTGAACTCCCGACCTCAGATTATCTGCCCCCCTCGGCCTCCCAAAGTGCTGGGATTACAGGCGTGAGCCACCTGTAGCCAGCCACATCAGGCCAATTTTTAAAACATTTCTTGCAGAGACGGGATTTCGCCATGTTGCCCAGGCTAGTGTCAAACTCCTGGGCTCAAGCGATCCCCCCCACCCCCCGCCTCGGCCTCCCAAAGTGCTGGGATCACAGGAGTGAGCCACGGTGCCTGGCCCACCTTGGGCTCTTTTGAAAGCCTTAGTTTCCTCCTCTGTAAAATAGAGAAAATTTCCATGTCCTGGAATTGTTGGGCAATTGAAGGATCTTCTGCCTCTAAAGTGCCAAGTGCCTGGCATGTAATGGTAAGCCTCCGTAAGGTCTAGACCCGTGGTTCTCAACCGGGGAGCTTCTGTCCCCCAGGGCACACTTGTCAACGTCTAAAGCCATTTTTGGTTGTCATGACTGGGGAGGGGAGTGCTACTGGCATCTAGTGGTAGAGACGGGGGATGCTACTCAACATCCCACAGTGCTCAGAACACCCCCCACAAACCAATGAATCACCAAAGAATTATCTGGCCCCAACATTCAGTGGAACATAGCATGAGCACGTATCCTAAATGCCCTCAAATATCCTAGTGGCCATGTAAAGGAGAAGGGGAAAACAATTAGGTGACATTTATTGTAACAACATACTTTACTTATAACAGTGTATCCAAAATGTTATCATTTCAACACAGAATCAATACAGAAATTATCAGGGTTTTTTTTGTTTGTTTGTTTGTTTGTTTTTTGTGTGTGTGACAGAGTCTCCCTCTGTCATCCAGGCTGGAGTGCAGTGGCAGGATCTCGGCTCACTGCAACCTGCACGTCCCGGGTTCAAGTGATTCTCCCACTTCAGCCTCCTGAGTAGCTGGGATTACAAGCGCCCGCCACCACACCTGGTTAACTTTTGTAGTTTTTGGTAGTGACAGGGTTTCACCATGTTGTCCAGGCTGGTCTCAAATACCTGGCCTCAAGTGATCTGCTCGCCTTGACCTCCCAAAGTGCTGGGATTACAGGTGTGTGTCACCATGCCTGGCATTTTTTTTTTTTTCTGGGCGGAGGGGAGACAGGTCTGTGCTCTGTCACCCAGGCTTGATCTCAGCTCACTGCAGCCTCAAACTCCTGAACTCAAGAGATCCTCCCACCTCAGCCTCCCAAGTATTTGGGACTCCAGGCACCCACCACCATGCCTGGCTAACTTCTGTTTATTTTTTTATAGAAATGGGGAGTGTCTCACTATGTCGCCCAGGCTGGTCTGGAACTTCTGCCTTGGCCTCCCAAAGTCTTAGAATTACAGGCTTCAGCCACCAAGCCTGGCTATAGACATTTAAATTCTCTCTTGTTTTCATATGGCATCCTTGAAATCCAGTGTGTATTTCGCATGCATGGTGCATCTCCATTTGGGCCATCCATGTTTAAACTCAAGTGCTCCTGGTCTATACCTGGCAGGTGGCTGCTGTCCTGAGTGGTGTGGGTTTAGGGTGGAGTATTTATTCCTGAGGCTCTTAGCACAGTACCTGTATCCACTCATGGTGCCCTTAATCTTTTTTCTCTCTCTTTGTCCTGCGCCACTGGCCATCACCCACAGGAGACCTGTGCCAGGATCCTCCTGTATCGAGGTGCCGACAAGGATGTGAAGAATAACAACGGACAGACCCCATTCCAGGTCTGGGGCTGCAGTGGATGTACTGAAGTCTCCGGGGCTAAGGAAAGGGTGACAGTGACACCCAGTGGATAAGGAAGGGGACAATGAGGAAAGCAAGGAGACAGCCTGTGGAGGGGGAGCTGGAAGAAGAGGGAGGGCGGCATTGTCAGGGTGGAAGGTTTGGGTCAGGCTGGGGTCCTCAGCATGTTTCCTGCCCTCTCTCTGCTCCCTGGGCCACCCTGCCCCCCGCCAACCCACCTCTACCCGCTCCCTCCAGGTGGCAGTGATTGCTGGGAATTTTGAGCTGGGGGAGCTGATCCGAAACCATCGAGAACAGGATGTGGGTGAGTGACAGGGAGCTGGGGCTGCACAGAGAACCTGGGGCGGCTGGGGTTTCATGGTAGGATGGGAGAGTTGGAGTACCTGACTTGAGGGCCAGGATAGGATGGAGAAAACCCTAGAGGACCAAAAATGTCTGGGTGGTGGTTGGGGGAGCAATTCCAGGCCCCCCGCCCTTTCTCATCTCTGTCTTTCTCCCTCATGCCTCTCTCCCACCATCTCTCGCCCCCGCATGGCCCCCTGCTTGCCTTTTCTCCCCTAACATCTGCCCCCCGCCGCCACTGTGCCCTCTCAGTGCCCTTCCAGGAGTCCCCCAAGTACGCGGCCCGGCGACGGGGGCCCCCGGGCACAGGGCTGACGGTGCCCCCGGCGCTGCTGCGGGCCAACAGTGACACCAGCATGGCGCTGCCCGACTGGATGGTGTTCTCCGCCCCGGGGGCCTCGACCTCTGGGGCCCCTGGCCCTACCTCAGGGTCCCAGGGCCAGTCGCAGCCCTCGGCCCCCACTGCCAAGCTCAGCAGCGGGACCCTCCGAAGTGCCAGCAGCCCCCGGGGTGCCAGGGCCCGCTCTCCATCCCGAGGGAGGCACCCTGAGGACGCCAAGAGGCAGCCCCGAGGCCGGCCCAGGTAGGGGAGGCAGCCCTGGCTCCACAGTCCCCAGCCCCGTTAAATCCCCTCCCCAGAGCTGTGGCTTCTCCCGAGGCCAGCCCAGCTGCCTTCCTCTGTAGGCCCTCATCCATCCCAGTCCCTAGTGTCACCGTGGGGTAAAGGAAGGGCCTTGGGAGCTACTGTCCCGACTCCACCCCCAGTGCACCACATGTTAGCTGGACATCTGCTCCACAAGGGCCCCAGGCAGAGGATACCCCAAAGAAACAGTGTCCCAACCCCTGGGGACAGAGAATGACAGGGTGAGGTGGAGGGAAGCCGAGCAGGAAGAGGATGGGGGTGGTGGCAGGGACTTGGGTGGGGGACAGAGAGGTCACTCTGGAGGGAGGATGAGGAGTGGGCGGGGGACATTCCGGGGTCAGGAGGCCCACGTGGCTAGAGGAGGGTGAGAAGGAGGTGGAGGCCAGCCAGGCGTGTCCCGAGGAAGTGGGGGAGAGGCTGGCAACGGCGGGCAGAGGAGTTGGACCTGACCCAGGAGGAAGCTGGGAGTCGCGGAAGGCTCGTGAGCGGAGGGATGACACAGTCCCAGCTCAGCCTCAGGAAGCTGAATCAGGCGGTGCGCACAGGACCGTGGGAGGGGGCAGAGCCGGAAGCCAGGAGGCAGGAGAGGGGGCTGGGGGGGAGCTTCGGGGAGGCAGAGGAGCCCCCAAATGCCCTCTTCCCTGGAGGACACCAGTGCTGGGAAAGCCCCTCCCCCCTCTCCCACCCTGATGCTCCGTCCTCTTCCCCCACCCAAGGACCCCTGTCCTCCCAGAGGTGTTCCCTCCCTCCACCCTATCCTGCCTCTCATGCCCTCTGTGTACGCAGCTCCAGCGGGACACCCCGGGAAGGGCCAGCTGGGGGCACGGGGGGCTCAGGGGGCCCTGGGGGCTCCCTGGGCAGCCGCGGGAGGCGAAGGAAGCTCTACTCAGCAGTACCCGGACGCTCCTTCATGGCTGTGAAGTCGTACCAGGCCCAAGCCGAGGGGGAGATCTCCCTGAGCAAGGGCGAGAAGATCAAAGGTACCCAGGGTGGAAGCAGGGCCTGCGCTGGGCTGGGCTGTGGGGGCGATCAGGGAAAACGTGGAGCAGAGAGCAGACCATTCTCAGATACCCGGAGGATCTCAGACCTCAGAGAGCCCTGCGGCGCCCCTTGAGCCTTGAAGGAGCATAGAGTATAGCTGAGATGACCCTGTCAGGAGGCAGTGCTGAGGCAAAGGCAGTGAAGTGGGCCGTGTCCCATTGTGGGACACTGATGGTGTGTGCAGGGCATGGTTGGAACATCTCACCAAATCGTCTCATTAGACTCCTCATGGCCCTTTCTGGGGAGAGAGGTCATGGGCCCCATTGCATGGTTGAAGGAACAGAGCCTCACACAGGTGAAGCAATTTGCCCAAGGTCCCCAGTCCAAGCCCACAGTCCTTCCTGCCACCTGGTGCAGAGCGTGAGGCCCAGCAGCCTTAACTTTGCCTCCTGCATCTGCCCAGGGGTCCTCAACTGAGAGACAAGCAGGATCCTACTTCTAGGGCCCCGATGAGTTGGCACATGTAAGATGCTTGGCCATGGGGAGGGCTCCCAAAACAGTGGTTGCCGTTATCAGGGTTCACCTCCCTTTGGTTTGTCCACCTTCGTTTGGAAAGTGGAGCCAGTCTCCCCTGCTTGTAGGCTTCACAGGGCTGCTGACGTGTTCTTGGATAGAAGGATGCTTTAGAGACGACCACTTGCCGCAGGTGTGGCCGTTAATATGAGGCATTGGAAAAATTCTTTGCCAGACTCTAGGCTGCCCAGGAGCCGAGTGGTATAGAGGTTGAGAGCCTGGCGGCCTGGGTTCAAATCCTGGCCCCACCACTTCCTAGCAGGGTGACCTCAGCCAAGTAACTTCTCTGGGCCTCAGTTTCTTCATCTGTAAAATGAGACCCTTATGAGGATTAGAGGAGTCAGAGCATGTAAAGCGCTTAGACCAATGTTTCCTACATAACAAGTGCCACATAAGACCCATCAATTGGCCGGGCGCGGTGGCTCACGCCTGTAATCCCAGCACTTTGGGAGGCCGAGGCAGATGGATCACCTGAGATCAGGAGTTCTAGACCAGCCTGACCAACATGGTGAATCCTCATCCCTACTAAAAACACAAAAAATAAAAAATTAGCCAGGCGTGGTGGCGCACACCTGTAATCCCAGCTACTTGGGAGGCCGAGGCAGGAGAATTGCTTGAACCCAGGAGGCGGAGGTTGCAGTGAGCCGAGATCACGCCACTGCACTCCTGCCTGACTGACAAGAGTGAAACTCCATCTCAAAAAAAAAAAAGCAAAAAAAAAAGCCATCATTTTTTTAAGTGGCCCCTACTTTAGGCACTTAGAGGAGAGAGACCTGGGCCCCTGGATAAGTAGGGAAGATCCTACCGTAGAAGGTCAACTTGTGTGAGGCCTTGAAGGGTATTCAGGGGTCAGAGCGTCAGGCGGGCTGTGTAACTGCATGTGTTACAAAGTCTCTCTTCCCATAGCCTGAGTTCCTGTAGGTGAGGTCATAAGTCATTGGTCTCTGGGTCTCTAGGGCTCAGTTTAATGACCCAGCACACAGGAGGCTTTAATGCACATATGTTGAATGAATGAATGAGTGAATGAATGACCAAATTCAGGAGCTCCTGTGGAGGCCAGGTGCAGCTCCTTCAGGGCAAGCTGCCTGGGACATAGGCACGTGGAGTGGGAGGAGATGGGAGAAAAGAAGGGTGAGCTGAGGCCAGAAGTAAAGGACCTTCCGGGCAGGCAAGGACCATGGGCAGTATCTTGCTGAGCTACAAGCTCAATGTTTCTACACAGGAAGAGGATATGCTGCCTTCTATTTTTATATCCTCGTCTTCCATTAAGAGGGACTTAATTGCCTCAAAGCACGCCCACATCCACGATGTCACTGAGCTTCACACAACCCGATGAGGTAGCCGACTCCTGCTACTCTCAGAATCAAAGCCCAAAGTCTTAACCTGGCCTCCAAGCTGCCTGTCTGCCCACCTGGCCAACCTCATCTCATGCGACTCTTCCCTTCACCCACAAGGTTCCAGGGGCCTCATCCTTCTCTCCAATCTTCCAGTGCCCCGAGCCCTCCCATCCCCCAATGTCCCAAGCCCTCCCATCCCCCAATGCCCCAAGCCCTCCCATCCCCCAATGTCCCGAGCCCTCCAGTCCCCCAGTGCCCTGAACCCTCCAATTCTCCAATGTCCCAAACCCTCTAATCCTCTAATGCCCCAATCCCTCCAATATCCCAAAGCCCCAAGCCCTCCATTCCCTCAATGGCCCAAGCCATCCAATCCTCCAGTGCCTGAGCCCTCCAATCCTCCAGTGCCCAAGCCCTCCAATTCCCTAGTGCCCCAAGCCCTCCATTCCCCCAATGCCCCAAGCCTTCCAATCCTCCAGTGCCCCGAGCCCCCCAGTCCTCCAATGCTCCAAGCCCTCCAATCCTCCAATCTACCAACTCCTCCATTCCTCCAATGCCCCAAGCCTTCTTATATGTCAAACTCTTCAAACATGCTGTTCCTTCTGCCTGGAAAACTCTTCCATGCTCTCTTTGCCTCCCCAGCTCCTAGGATCCTTCAGGTCTCAGTCTATATGTCACACCTCAGGGACACCTCCTTGGACCCCTTTGCCATCTATAAGTTATATACTTCCATCTGGCTTCTCTCCAAACACCCTCTTATTGTCCCTTGAGCTCTGACCCCAACTTCCAATCATGTAGTCACTTGTACAGTTATGCCTCTATTGGCGGCTGTTCTGGAAGCTCCTCAAAGGAAAGAAAAACATTGATTATATTCAACTGTGTCTACCCTGGTACCTGACTCATGACTGGCACTAAATAAGTATTTTTTAAGTGAACAAATGATGGATTACAAGACCACCAAGCCAGGCATGGCAGTACCAGCCAAGAACCCAGTCCCCTTGGCAACCCATCTCCTGCTCTCTTCCATGACTTTCAGCTTCCCCTCATTTAGTCTCCCCAGATGCTCTCAAGGGAGTCAGTTTATGGAGAGGAATACATCTGATGGCCCCAACTCAACCCCTAGCATAGCTGGAGTCATCTCCACGCGAGGGTATTCTCCACATTCGCTTCAGCTTCTTTGTCTATAAAATGGAAAAACAGTTGTTACCTAGCTGGGTAGGCATAAGGGTTGAACAAGGAAGGAAACTATGTGAAGGGCTAAATGGGGGCAGAGTCATGAAAATTGCCAGAGAAATTGAAGACCATGTGTTTGCCACTGGTGCCCTTGTCATGCCCTGAAGCCCTTGCATGGAGAGGTAGCAGCACATGAGTGACTGAAAGCATGCCCTCTGGAAGCAGACTGAGCTGTGTTCAAATCCAGATCTGTCCATTACTAGCCTTGTAACCTTCAGCAAATGATCTTGGCTCTCCAAGCCTCAGTGTTCCCATCAGTAAAAGGGGGATAAAGGAAGTGGCCCCTCTTAGGGTTCTGGCCCAGGTGAGAGTTGGATAAACATTAGCTGTTCTTATCATGCCTCTCTGTTTTTCAGCAGCAGGCATGTAACAGGCAGCCTGTGATGTTTGCTAAATGGGGAAGCGGTGGGGCCTGGGAGGGTGGGCAGGGGGAAGTGGCTTCCGTTAGGGGAGAGGGAGAGAAGGAAAGAGGTGATTCTAATCTCTTCTCCATTCTAGAGCCAGGAGAGGCAAAGAGAGGCAGAAAGAGGGGTCTGGGGACAAAGGACTAAAGATTAAGTGGCAAAGAGACTTTGGGAGGTGGCAAGGACAGTGGTGGGAGGGTGAAGTAGAGCTTGTCCCCCCATCTGTGATCTAAGTCCACAGAGCCTAGGAGGATGACAAGGAATTACACAACTGAGCCGTGACCAGTTACCAGGGGAGACAAGGACCAATTGTGGACCTGCCCCTAACCTAGGAAGACCATGTTATGGAACACAGCCCTCTTCTCCAATGCCTCTGGTCCTCATTGGATCCAGAAGCTAGAATGCAAGAGTGATATGATTGGGTCTCCCCCATATGATTGGGTCTCCCCCAAGCTCCTTGCTCCTTCCTCAGACGTTTATTAAGGATGCCATTGGGCTGGGAGCTGGTAACTGTGGGAAGGCTGTAAGTTGAGTGTGTTGGCAGTTGAGCGGCATAGAGACACAGAAATGTCTCTTTGTCCCCGTTCCCCATCCAGTACTTAGCATCGGGGAAGGAGGCTTCTGGGAAGGCCAGGTCAAAGGTCGTGTTGGATGGTTCCCATCTGACTGCCTGGAAGAGGTGGCGAATCGCTCTCAGGAGAGTAAGCAAGGTAAGGTGGAACCCCCAGCCGTGTTCAATGGACCCTAGGATTCCCATGTCCATTCCTTTCCCTTCCTAATGAGGGTGGGGTACTGGGAGGTAGATGGGAAGACTTGGGCCAGGAGCTCTAGGGTTGGGCTTGTGGTTTCCAAAACAAGAGTCCAAGGTTGTCTGTTGTCCCCCTGCAGAAAGCCGCAGTGACAAGGCAAAGAGACTCTTCCGGCATTATACCGTGGGCTCCTACGACAGCTTTGATGCCCCAAGGTAAATGTCCTTACACCCTCGGGCAACCCCCCTCACCCCAAGTTCCCTTCACAATGTATGCCTTTAAGTATTTCCATCACCTCTAAGCCCCCTTTCTAATCTATTCCTTCTAAAGTTTGATCCAGGGGTGGGAGAAGCCAGAATTAGCTTCAGACAGCACAGCCCAACCCCAAACCATCTTCGGCAGCCACTAAGACTGCCCGGCTCTGGGGTAGCCAGAGACAACGGAGTGGTCAGGGCAGGGCGGGGATGCCTGGGGGGCCGGGGCGCTCTTATGTCTGGCTGGCTGGAGGCCCTTGTCTCCTTCATGTGCCCCATCTCTGTGCAGTCACGTGCAGTGGGAATGTGTGTGTCCCATGCACCAGTGTGGGGAGGGTACTGTCAGGGCCGGGTGGGATGGGGGTGAGGAGAGAGGTGCACTGACACCTTTCCCCTCCCTGGCTGCTGGCTGACTTGCTTCGGAAGCTTAATGGATGGGATTGGCCCAGGGAGGTGAGAGGGGAGGGGCAGGGAGGGGATGGGGTCAGGAGGGGAAGGACGGGCTGCCTGGGGGGTGTATGAACGTGTGTGTGCACGACCAGAGCTGAGGTTTCCTGGTGTGTGAACGTGTGTCTCTGTAGGTGTGCATGACACGCATCTGTGTGCATGTGTGGCCTGGATGTACCTGTACCTATGCCCGGGGCTGGAGGGTCTGCCCTGCTCTGTATATAGCGGTGCCTTTGTGGCTATGATTATGTGGGGCTGCCTCTGTGCTTCTCTCAATCTGTGGGCAAGCACTGCAGGGCATGTCAGTGAGTCTGCTCACACACATGGACAGGTGGGTCTCTGCACACATCTGTCCCTCTCTGTGCATGTCACTGTGCGTGTGCGCTCGCACATTAACGTGTGTGCATGCATGTGCGTCTGTCTGATTGATCTGAGTTTCAGGACCTGGGATGTTGGGGGAGGGAAGGGCAGAGGAGGGGAGGATTCCAGGGCTTGGGCCTCCAGAAGGACAGGGTTGTGGGGGAGGGAGGGTCGTAATTTGGTGTCTAAAATATGACACTCTCCTCCACTGCTCCCCCCAATCCAGGGAAGGGTCCCCTTGTGCGTAGCATCCTTCCATTAAATGTGTCCAAACCTACGTGTCTGTGTTCTGGCCAGTGGGGATGGGTCGGGGATGGGGGGGACAGAGAAATGGCAACATGGGGATAGAGGGCGGGGCTGGGGTGCCACCCTGCGCCCCGAGTGTCTGAGGCGCTTGACCATTGTGCGTGTTTGCCTGGCACGTCTCCGGCTCTGGGCACCGGGTGAGTATTGGGGTACACCCCCCACCCCGAGTTTCTATGTCAACCTCTGCTTCTTGTCTACCAGCGTCTCTCTGGGTCTCTCCTTGGCCTCCGTCCGTGGGGGTCACTTGCCCTACCAGCTGAATGGGGATGGTCCCCATCACCCTCAGCTTCCTTCCTCCTTCTACTCTGTCTTGTCAATGGGCTTCCTCCCCTACTCCTCCCTGCGTCTCGCTGGCTCCCACGTGCTCTCTGTGTGTGGTGCGTCGGAGCTTCCCCTCCTCCTGCCTCCCCCCTGTTCCCGGACCCTGTCTGCGCTGGCCTGGCCTGTGCCGTGTGGTGCGCCCTGCAGCCAGGGCCCAACCCCGGCCTCCCTCCCGGAGCTGGGCGGTCCTTCGTGTGTCTCCCCTCCTGGCGTGTGCCGCCCCCTCCTCGCGCTGGCTCGGGGTCCACGGCTCTCTCGGGGAGCTGTGGTGGTGTCTTCGCCCCTCCGCCTGGGCTTCTCTGGTGGGGGAGGGGTGTTGCTCATGGCCTTGGGGCCCAGTCTGAATGTCCTGGCCTTTCTTGCCGACCGTGTCGAGGTGCGTTGCGTGTTGGTCTGTAGTGGTGGGCTGCGTGTCCCCGCCTGGGGCCTCTCTCACCCGCGGTGTCCCTGCCGGGGAAGCGGGGCTCCGTCCGCGCGTCCGTGCACGCGGCTGCGAGGCATCTTGTGTGATGTTGTGCCTCCCTCTCCCCGCGCTCTCTCGCTCTGCACCTGCGCGGGAGGGCTCTGGAGGGGGGAGGGGGGTTAAGGGGGGGCTCAGACCGGAAGTGCCTCCCCCTTCTCCTCCCCCCTCCAAGCCTCGCCCCTCCCCCTTCTCCCGCCAAGGGGGCCCCCGCGTTCCCCTCCCGGCCCCCTCCCCCCTGCCCGGCCCCCTCCGCCGCCCGGCGCAGGACGCCAAGGGGTTAAGCCTCACGCCCGCCGCCCGCCTCCGGAGCTGTCCGCGGTGCTGAAGCCGGCGCCGTCCGCGGTCCTCGCGCTACCGCCGCGGCCCGACCCCGCGCCCCGCGCCCCCGCGCCCCCCCGGCATGTGAGCCCCCGGCCCTGCCCTCCCTCCCGCGGGGGGGGTGCGCGCCCCCTCCCCCTCCCCCCCTCCCGGCGCGGGTCAGCATGAGGCGGGGCCTGGGGGCCCGGACACGGGGGTTCGGCCGAGCGGGGACGGGGACGCGGCGGCGGCGGCGGCGGCGGGGGCGGCCGGCACCGGGACCCGGGCCGGGGCTGGGGCCGCGGCGGCGATGGCTTTGTCTGCGGTCGGCGGCGGGGGTCTCGGGGGCGGCCCCGGTGGGAGCTCCCTGCCGCAGCCGCCCCCCGCGCTGTCCTCCAGCTGGCCAGCCCTGGGGCCCCGGCGGCGCAGCGTCTGGTACATCTACAGGTAACGGAGCGCGCCGCCCCCTGCTTTGCCGCCCGGCCGGCAGGCCCCGGCCCGCGGTGGCGACCCTCCCTAGCCGCTAACCCCCAGCCCCAGGGCCTTTCCCCTTCCCCCAACCCGCCCCTTCCTCTCCCCTCCTCTTCCCTTAACCTTCTCTCAGTCCCAAATCCCTTTCAGCCCCCCGGTCTCAACCCTTCTCCTCTCCATCTCCCTCCCTGGACCCCTGTCCCCGACCCTCCCCCCTAATACGCACTCGTCAGCCCTGGGAATCTTTTCCTCCACCCCCTCACAGGCCCTTCCAGGCCCCCCTCTGCTCTTCCCCCAACACCTTTCTCCCAGCAGGCCCCCCAAACTGACCCCCCTCCAGGATTTGGAGCCCACTTGCCTTTCTGCCGCCCTTAGCGCCCCCACTCCCCGGAGCCCTCCCTGTGGGGAGCCACGGTGGCTTACCCGCATCCGCCTACATCCCAGGCCCCTGTCCCTCTGATCCCCACATCCCCACACCTCTTCACGTTGTTGGCAAGTCCCCCCATTCATACCCCTCTCTCCCATTCACAGTCATCCCCCCTCCATCACACACGCATCCCGCCCCCGGCTTCCCCTCCCCTCCTCTTTTTCCGCTGCGTGTCACTGTGCGACGGTTCGTGTGTCAGTGTGGCTGTGTCGATGTGCGTGTGTGTGACTGCCTGCAGCCGCGTGCGTGTGTGTGCGTGTGTGTGAGTGAGAGATGGAGAGATGGTGGGCTCCCAGCCCACCCCCCAACTGTGTCCATCTGTGTGTCCCTGTGTGACAGCGTCTGTCTCTGTATGACTTGGAGCGACAGCGAGGCTGTCTGGGACTGTGTGTGTGTGTGTGTGTGTGTGTGGTGTGTGGTGTGTGGTGTGTGCTGGAGTGGGTCTGTCCCAGGGACTGCGGCTGTGCTTCCCAACACCCACCCTCCTGGGCCTGGCCTGCCCCTCCCCCACAGGTCCCTACTTCAAGGGTCCATCCTGTGTCTCCGTCCCCATATGCTCCTTCCCCTTGCCCCCTTGCCTCCGGGGGTCTGTGCATGTCAGGGGCACTTGAGTCACTGGCTCTGCCCTCTGCCCATGTGGGGCACGTGTGCTGAGCCCCGTCTGAGCTGCATGGGGAGCCGCATCCGCTTGTGTGTGCCACTTCTGAGCATGGGGAGGGGGGCTGGCGTCCCTGTGTGGGGCCTCTGGGCAGGCCGTGGACACGGGTACATGGGGAAGGGCTTGAGTGCGGGTTTGGGGGTGCGCCGTGCACAGCAGCAGGCTCTGGGCTGGCGGACCCTGGGTGTGTGAGAGGGACGGTGGGGTGGGGAGGGGAGTGCTGGCCGCTGCAGTGCCCCTGTGTGTGGGATCCAGGGAACAAGAGCTGGCTGCTGAGCTCCGGAGGCCGCTCAGGGTTGCTGAGGGATGGCCTGGGGAAAAGCATTGTGTGAGCTCCTGCAGGGCAGGTAGTCAGCCAGAGGGAGCCTGAATGGGGTGCTGCGGGAGCAGCCAAGATGGGGGGTGATGGGGAGGGGCTAGAGGGGTCTGGGTAGAAGGTGCAGGGTTGAGAACGGAACAGGGGAGAGTGGAGATGCTGAAGTGGGGGAGGGGTGGAGGCTGGAGCACGGAGGGTTCGGAGCAGAGAAATGGAGTGGGGAGGGAATTCGGGGAATGTGGGGAGGTTTTGGGAGTGGGGATTTGGACAGTAGGGGGAGAATACCAAGAGGACGCAGGGAATGTAAATGAAACGCAGCTGCCAGTAAACGCAGGCGGGAGGACTGTGGTGAAGTGAGTTGAGGGGGCAGAAATAGGTTTAGGTTTCCACTGATGCAAAAGTGGGTACCTGGGAAGTATGAAAGGGACCAGAGGTGCTTTAGGGGAGCCAGTGAGATTACTCACGGAGGTGCCAGAGGGTGTGGGAAGGATGAGGCTAAAGGACGAGGGAGAGGTCGCAGGACAAGGGTGAGGAGGTTGCAGAGGTCTGAGGAGGATGCTTTGAGGGAAAGGGGGGTAGGGTGTGTCAGGGGACATGGGAAATGGGGGGATGGCTCCATGGGGTGTGAGGAGGGCTTGTGGGAGTCAGGGATGAGGAGGGTGGGTTAGGGCGATGTGGAACCTCAAGATGGCATGCAGGAGTAGAGAGTGAGGTGCAGAGAGGAGGGGTACACAGGAGTTGGGGAGAGGGAGTTTAGAGGTACATGGAGCTGTGGGAGCAAAAGAGCAGTTGGGAAGTCCAAGGAGACTGTGGTGGGATGAGGGCAACACCACCTGTGTCCTAGCTGGGGATTGGGTGAGGGAGTCATGGAGCAGAGAGGGGAATGGAGCATGTGTAGGATAGGGGTTGGTTGAGAAGCAGGAACAGGGTGGGTCTGGATGTTGTTGGACCCCCTCCCTGCCCTAGATCACCACTGGCATATATATAGGTTACCTCTGGTGAATTCAAATCTTGGCTTTGATATTTTTTTAACTGATGTCATCTTGAGCAAGTTATTGCTCTGTGCCTCAGTTTCCCCATCTATAAAATGGGAAGAATAACAGTCAACCCTTCCCTGGATTGTTGTGAAGACTAACTGAATACATAAATGGAAATATATAAATGCAAAGTGCTTGGAATCATGGCTGGCATTCAGCAATAATTGAATAAGTGTTCCTCGTCACGGTGTTACTGCCACACCCTGGGATAAACTCCAGGTGCTGCAGGGCCGAGCTCAGGGTGGATTCTGAGCAGACGGATATATGTGTTCAAGGTATTTCGGTGCTGTGGAGTGGAGGGTATTACCATTGCAGTTACCTGAGTATTCTCTTGGGTATTGTTGAAGAGTGATACTCACTGTGTGACCTTGGACAAGTTACTTAACCTTTCTGTGCCTCTGTTTCCTCACCTATAGAGTGAAATTAGGGCTGGGTGTGGTGACTCATGCCTGTAATCCCAACACTTTGGGAGACTGAGGTGGGAGGACTGTTTGAGTCTAGGAGTTCAAGACCAGTGTGGGAAAGATAGTGAGATCCCATCTCTACCAAAAAAAAAAAATTATTTTAATTGGCTGGGCACGGTGGTAAGCACCTGTAGTCTTAGGTACTTGGGAGGCTGAAGTTGGAGGATCCTTTGAGCTCAGGAGTTTGAGGCTGCAGTGAGCTATGATTGTGCCACTGCACTCCAGCCTGGGCAAGAGAGTGAGACTCTGTCTCAAAAAATATAAATAAATACATAGATAATGTGGAATTAGTACTTATCCCTACCCCAGAGGCTGGTTATGAAAAGACAATTTAATGATCTATCTGTGAAGGGCTTCAGATACTGCCCAGCCCATGGCAAGTACTCCTTCTTGGCATATTGACATGGGAGTTTTATTGACTATATTGGCTGACATTTGGGGAGGCTTATGTATGGGGTATGAGGCTGATGAGGGGGCAAGAGAGAGATTCCAGAAGGCAGGGAGAAAGATGGAGGAAGGGAGGGGTTTGTAGTATGAGTGAAAGAAAAGTGAAGTTACCTCCAGTGAGGAAGGGTGCTGCTGGCTGCTAGGGGAGCCTGGAGACCTGGAAGAGATACAAGAGGAGAAGTAGGAAGGTGAGAATGAGGACATTACAGAATGCATGGATAGAAACAGACAGCTCTGACCTCTGAGCCAATTTCCGTGTCCAGTTTCCTTGTCCACTCGCTGTTCCAGCCTTCTCGGCCCCTTTCCTCCCTTCCCCTCTCCCTTTTCCTCCCTTCATTCACCCCTTTGAGCCCCTTCCCTCCTTCTCTGTCAACACCTCTCCGTCCAGGGGAGGAAGACATGGCAGGTATGGTTGGATGAGTTTACTGGACTGTGGTGAACTTTGAGCAAGGACTATTGCTGGAGTATGTACATGTGAACATGTGTGGTGTTAGGTGCACTGAGGCACCACAAGGAGGGTGGCGGCAGGAAGGGAGGACTCGTGCACGTCCAGAACCCTGTCGCCACGGTGCAAATGTATGGATTTTTATAAGGGGAGCCATGGGGGTCCCGGGAGCATACAGGGGTGCTTGTGGGGGTGGTACCCAAATACAGTGGAGCACAGTAAGTATTATTGCCTTTTGCTGGGATGTATGTGTTCAGAGGGCGTGTTTTGGGAATACACTGAGATCCGAGTGAGGGGGAGTTATTATTGGAACATACTGGGATGTGTGGGGGTTGCCGAAACATACTGGAGTATTCGAGGAGGGCTGTTTCGCTGAATTTGTGGGGGCAGGTAATTGGGAGCATGCTTGGCTATGATTGGAGTGTATTAGGGCCACATGGATGTTACTGGGATCTGGGTATTATTGGAATACACCGGAACTGTGAGGGTGGGAGGTGGGACGGGCTTTAGACAGTGCTGAAGGAAGCAGGGCACAGCAGAGCGCACGTTCCAGTGACTCCTGGGTGTTCTTGGGTATTCTGAAGGCAGTGGGGTTGCAGCCAGGGTGTCTGAGTATTCCTACTGTAGACTGGGGGTGTCAGATCCCCTGGGAATGGAATGGATGTGTATTCCTGAGGTGTACAGTGGTCATATCAGGGCTTTGGGGCTGTTTGAGTGAGCGTTGAGATCCATGAACTGTATCTGAGTTTCATTGACATTTCCTGGGTACATTTGGTGGCTTTACTGGAAACTACCACCCATATTCATGGGTGCTTTGCATTTTACTATAATAGAATATGCTGACTGCATGCAGGAGCTCCATTTGAGATGCACCAGGGAATACAGAAGATAGTGCTGTCCACAGCGAGCTTTGCAGCAGTGGAAATGTTTTATATCTGTACTGTCCAGTGTGGTGGCCACCAGCCACGTGCGGCTTCTGCACACTTGGAAATATGGCCACTGTGACTGAGGAATTGAATTTTTCCATTTGATTTTGATTAGCTTTCATAAAAACAGCCACGTGAACCTAGTGGTCACCATAGTGGGCAGTGCAGAATTAGCAATTTTACCCTGTGTGGGGTCCTTGGGAGGTGACATATATATAAAGGAATTTTGAGGGGTATCATCAAAATACATGAATCCTCTTGACTTAACACCCTGACCTAAGGACATCAAGCAGATCGTATTGAGCACCTACTGTGTGCCAGGCACTGTGCAAAATACTAAATGTGTATTACCCCCACTGGACTCCCACTGCAACCCCATCAGGTAGGGTCTGTGATCGCCCTCCATTATAGATGGGGGAACTGAGGCACAAAAGGTTAAAGTTGTGGGCTCAAGGTCATAGGCAGGAAGTGACTAGCAGGGAGCCAAGTTGGGCTGTCTGGTAATCTGGAGGCTTTTCTCCCCATCCTCCCCACCGTGCCTGGCGCTGAATGGATGGGTGGATGGATGCATGGACGGATGAATGAGGAGAGAGGGAGTGGGAGAGAGAGCATGCCGGCTCCAAGGGGGAAGCCCGTCAGGGCCGCCGCTAGCATACGCACACAGAGTGGGTGACAGAGATCCTAGGAGGTGCAATTAATGGCCCTGGAGCAGGGGTTCAGGTCTCTGGGTTGCCAAGTGGGGGACAGGCTCTGTGTCTCATGATCTCTTCTCTACTCCCCACCACTGCCCCCCCATTTCTCCTGCCTCCCTGCCAGCGATTACATCATTAAGGAGAAGACAGTCGTGCTGCAGAAGAAGGACAGTGAGGGGTTTGGGTTCGTGCTCCGGGGGGCCAAGGGTGAGTGCCAGCCGGGGAGGGAATGGGAGAAGGGCTCTGTGACCCCAGAAGCAGGGCTGGAAAGGGGGGCTGGAAAGGGAAAGGGACCCCAGCCCGCCCACCACCCCACCCCGGGGTGCTGGTCCCTCAGCTGCGGTGAGGTCTCCGTGACTTGGGTCTGAGCCCCATCCCCTGCTCGGCCTCTCCACCCCCTCCCCTCCGACCCCGCCGGCTCCTCCCTGTCTGCAGCGCAGACCCCCATCGAGGAGTTCACCCCCACCCCGGCCTTCCCGGCGCTGCAGTATCTGGAGTCAGTGGACGAGGGTGGCGTGGCATGGCGAGCTGGACTGCGAATGGGAGACTTCCTCATCGAGGTCAGTCCAGGCCCCCTCTCTTCCCTGGGACCCTGTGACAAGTTCCCAGACCCCCTCATGATCCACACCAGGATCTGGCTGCCCAGTTTTATTCTCCTTTAGCACCAGGATTCCCAGCCCCCTGGCACCCTCCAGCCAGCCTCTACTTTCCCCAGCGATTCCATCCAAAGGCCTCTGAGGCATCTCAAAAGAGTGACACAGAGCTGTCCCCAACACATACACAATACCGGGGGATGGCCAGGCACAGTGGCTCACGCCTGTAATCCCAGTGCTTTGGGAGGCTGAAGCAGGTGGATTGCCTGAACTCAGGGGTTTGAGACCTGCCTGGGCAACATAGCAAGACCCTGGCTCTTAAAAAAAAAAAATTAGCTGGTGCTGTGTGCCTGAGGCCTCAGCTACTCGGGAGGCTGAGGTGGGAGGATTGCTTGAACCTAGGAAGTCGAGGCTGCAGTGAGCCATGATTGTGACACTGCACCCCGACCTGGGTGACACAGAGAGACCCTATCTTTTAAAAATAAATAAATAAATAAATAAATACATATATACATACATACTGGAGACAAGGAGGGAGGGGGAAGTGAATAGGGTAGGCTGAGCCTCTTCCCCAACCCTGGGGCCAGGGAGGGTGGGAAAGCGGGCTTGCCCAGGGAGGCGGTAGTATGAAGGGTCGGAGGGAGGGGAACGTGGCCCAGAGGCCCATGGACAGGGCAACGCAGGAGCCATCCTTGTTGGGGTCTCTGAAGCTGCAAGCACTCCTCCCCTCATCTACTCTGTGTAATCTGGGGATGTCTGTGCCACAGGTGAATGGGCAGAATGTGGTGAAGGTCGGCCACCGACAGGTGGTGAACATGATCCGCCAAGGGGGCAACACGCTGATGGTGAAGGTGGTGATGGTCACCAGGCACCCGGACATGGATGAGGCAGTGCACAAGAAAGGTGCTCCTGCGGCCACTCTCAAAGCCACCCCACTGCCACCAGGCTCAGCCCCGCAGGAGCCCCAGGGCTGGTTGCTGCTGCCCAAGGCCTTCCCTTCCCTAGCATTACTTCTCTATGACCCTTGTGGGGAGAAACTGAGGCAGGGAGGGCTCAGCACGCTGGCATCGGCTATTCTCTGAGCCGTGGGAGCCCTGTGGTGGTAGAGGGTGGTGGGGGCGTCTCCCCCATGATACTGATGCCTCCCCTCATCACCTTTCCAGCACCCCAGCAGGCCAAGCGGCTGCCGCCCCCAACCATCTCCCTGCGTTCCAAATCTATGACCTCAGAGCTGGAGGAGATGGGTGAGCCTGCGGGGCTGCTGAGGCCAGGGGGCCGGGGGGGAGAGGGGAAGGAGGGCTGGACCATCCCTCGAGTTCGTTAGTGTTGTTAGTGACCAGGGGTCCTTGTCCTCATCCTGTCCCCAGTCCATGGGTCGGACTCTGGCCTGTGTGTGTGTCTTTGGGAAGGGGTGTCTGAGAGGTGACTCTCCTCTGTGCTCTTGTATCTGTTTCTCTGTTGGGGTCTCTCTCAGGGTCTGTATGTGCCCTCTCTGCGGGTCTCTCTCTCTCCTTCCTTCTGTCCCACCTCACCCCCAAGCCCCATTCAACGTCTCTCCCTCCACCAGCTCCCCCGAACCCCCAATAACAGAGAAAAGCGAGCCCCTCCCTCCAGACGAGGCCGAGTGGACCTGGGGGTCCCATTTCCCCTGACAGGGGGCTGGTCGGACAGCTGACCGCCCCCCGCCCCGGGGCCCCGAGGGAGGTGGGCTTCCAGAGAGGGGGCCCCTCTCCTTCCCTTGACGTCCTAACTCTTGGCTCCTCTACTGCCTCTCCCCCGGGCTAGTCTCCCCCTGGAAGAAGAAGAGTGGTGAGTGGGCACAGGACTGGCGGGAGGGCCCCCGTCTCCCGACCCCGCCGGCGGACTCGCCCCTCCCCGACCCCGGCCCCTCACTGCCCCTCTCGCGCATGCGCGCGCCCGCTGGCCACGCCCACCGGCCCGCACCTGCTGGCCACGCCCGCAGGCCGAGCCCGCTCCACCCCGCCCCCGGGGGCTCCCTGGGCTTCATCCGTGTTCTTTGCCCACAGAGTACGAGCAGCAGCCGGCGCCGGTGCCCAGCATGGAGAAAAAGCGGACCGTGTATCAGATGGCTCTCAGTAAGACGGCCCAGCCCTGCTCCTCGGGCTGCCGGGCCCCAGCCCCGGCATCCGCTGCATCCCCGTCCCACCATGAGCCCCATGGCGCCCCTCACCTTCCTGACCCAGAGAGGCCGCGATCCCACCTCCCCTCCCTCCGCCCGCCCTCTCCCGACGGCTGCCCCGTTCCCTGCCCGCACCGCTTCCCACCCTGGGTGCTGCCCACCGGGCTTGGTGATTGTGTCTCCAAGCGGGACTGGCCGTCCACCTGGACCCAGGCAGGGCTGCCCTTTCCTGGTTGATCCAGGTGCTGGATGAGCTGTGGGCGGCAGCTCTGGTCTCTGCGGCCCGGGTCAAAGCAAACTTCATTTCATTGTCTTCCCATCTGTTCATCTCCCCCTAGACAAACTGGACGAAATCCTGGCCGCAGCTCAACAGACCATCAGTGCAAGCGAGAGCCCTGGGCCCGGTGGCCTCGCGTCCCTGGGCAAACACCGACCCAAAGGCTTCTTTGCCACTGAGGTAGGCGGCCTGGCGTGGGGAAGAACTGGCAGGGGGAAGGCGGTTCACACACCAACCTGGAGCCTTTCTGTTTCCAAAACTCTCCTGACGCCCCTGTGCTTTAGGCTGGTCCTGGAGGGGCGACATGCATCCTAGGGTTTCCTCCTTTCTCCCAACTTTGGGGACCTCCTTTCCTCCTTATCCCCTTTCCCTCAAATCCCATCTCTGTCCTTTTCTCTCTCCACTTTCCACCCCTGCTGTTATACTTGCGCTCTTGCCCCGCCTCTTTCTGTCCCTCTGCGTCCCATCTTAAGGGTCTCTGGAAGGTAAAATGATGTCATGGATGGAGATTCCCCGACATAATAATAGATACCCAACACGTAGTACTTATTAAAATATGAATGGTCACGTCTGTCCCCACTCTGTCTGCCTCTCCCCACAACCGGAGGCCAATCTGTGGGGAGTGTTGATAATTTGGGGGACACTGCATTTTATTTTATTTTTTTATTTATTTTGAGACTGAGTCTCACTCTGCTGCCCAGGCTGGAGTGCAGTGGGGCAAGGTCGTCTCACTGCAACCTCTGCCCCTGGGGTTCAAGTGATTTTCCTGCCTCAGCCTCCTGAGTAGCTGGGATTACAGGTGTGCGCCACCTTGCCTGGCTAATTTTTGTATTTTTAATAGAGATAGGGTTTTGCCATGATGGCCAGGCTGGTCTCGAACTCCTGGCCTCAAGTAATCCGCCCACCTCAGCCCCCCAAAGTGCTGGGATTACAGACATGAGCCACCTTGCCTGGCCAGACACCAAATTTTATATGGATTATCTCATTCATTCCTTAGATTCATCCGGGGAGATGCACGAGGTTGTTAGCCCATTTACAGATGGGGAAACTGAGGCTCAAGGAAGGAAGAGGGATTTTAACCCAGGGGCAGCCCTCTGAACCCATGGTCCTGCCATAGCTCTGGCTATCCTGGTGGGGTCCTGCTGGTCCCTTCCTGGATGTTGCCCCTACTCCACTGGACTGTGTGCCTTCCCTCCAACACATCCCCCACTAGGCCTACCAGTGCCACCCCTTACCCTCCAACTGTCTCCTCCAGAGGCCACGCTCTGCCTTACTCCTCCCTTCCCACGTCCTTCTTCTCTGCCCAGTCCCCATCCTCTGGCCACATCCACCACCTAGTGGTCAGGAGTCCATTTACTCTAAAACTGGGTTCTGTGGCTTTTAGGGGGTCATGGATCTCTTTGGCAGGCTGCCCTAGTCCTCAGAATAATGCTTATAAATGCATAACATAAAATAAGTTAACAAAAGACGCCAGTCACACTAAAATATAGTTCTCAAAATATTTTTCAAAAGCAAAATTTGTGATATCATAATATCATCTTTTTTTGTCAACATGTTAGACACTGGCGGTGGATCTTAACAACTCTAATTTCAAAATCACGAGGAGCATAAACACTATTTTGAGAAATCTGCACCACTGTGATGGGATATGGAAATATCTGTGATTCCTACTGGGGATACAGGCATGGGTCTTGCTGAAACTAGCATGGTTTGCTGCTTACATATTTAATTGAGGAAAGGTTGAGTTTTTGTTGGAGGATGACGAAAATGAAAACATAGGATTTCTTTTCCTATACAAGTGCACAGGCCCCTGAAGTCTATCCACAGTCCCTCGTGCTCTGGAGGGTCTCGTACTTTTATAAAAATCAAGAGTAGGAGGCTGGATGTAGTGGCTCACGCCTGTAATCCCAGCACTTTGGGAGGCTGAAGCGGGTTGATCACCTGAGGTAAGGAGTTTGAGACTAGCCTGGCCAACATGGAGAAACCCCATCTCTACTAAAAATACAAAAATTAGCCAGATGTGGTGGCATGTGCCTATAATCCCAGCTACTCGGGAGGCTGAGGCGAGAGAATCGCTTGAACCTAGGAGGCGGAGGTTGCAGTAAGCCGAGATCACGCCATTGCACTCCAGCCTGGGTGACAAAAGCAAAACTCTGTCTCAAAAAAAAAAAAAGGAAAAAAGAAAAAAAAAAACTTCTTCCTTATATGGAGTCCAAATCTACCTCCCCTGGGCTCTTATTTTTTTGGCACTGTTTTCTCCTTCTGTGATCATCTATCTTCACTTGCACTGCAGCAAACTTCTCATAACTCCTCAGCAAACTTCTTCACAACCAGCTTTAAGAAGGAAAGGGCAATAGAGAAACAGAAAGAGAGAACATGCACGTTCCCATTTTACAGAAGATGAAATGGTTTTAGAGATTTGCATTCACTTGCCGGAGACCTCCCATCGAGTGTGTATCTAATCAGACAGAACCAAAGTCCAAATTTGCCTACTTGCTGAAATTTGTTAGAACCCCAGGATCAATATGCGAAGGGTTTTTGTGGTTATTCTTGGACAGGCGCAAAGCAGAGAAAATCTTGAGTACATGCGGGCTCCCAGACGAGGCTGAACGAGGGTGCCTTCTCATTTCAGCTCTTATACTGTGAACAAGTGTCTTTTCTCGGTCTATTTAGTGCCACGTGCTTTGCATCTTTGGGCCTTTTAGTGGTGATATCAGTGTTTCAAAGGTCCCCCAAGCATGGTGCTGAAGAGCTGTCTAGTGTTCCTAAGTGCGAGAAGGCCGTGATGTGCCTTATGGAGAAAATACGTATGTTAGAGAAGCTTCATTCAGGCATGAGTTAGAGCACTGTTAGCCAGGAGTTGGATGTGAATGAATCAACAATGTATATTAAATAAGGCATCCTTCAACAGAAGCATGCATAAAACAAGATTATGTATTGATTGGTTGAGGGAAATGTGTGGCAGCCTCCTATTAACATAACTACCGCAAATAGCCACAATTGCCTGTATTTGGGGCTGCGTACTTCTTTGTTGTGGAAGCCTGTCCTGTGCATTGTAGGATTTTAGCAGCATCCCTGGCCTCTACTGTCTGGATGCCAGCAGCAAAGACTCCCCAATGTCCTCTGGGGAGCAAAACCACCACTAATTGAGAACCACTGCCCTATATCATTCTAAGGTTAAAAGATTTTCAGGGCCGGGCACAGAGGCTCACACCTATAATCCCAGCACTTTGGAAGGCTGAGGCTGGCTGATCCCTGGAGCTCGGTAGTTCCAGACCAGCATGGGCAACATGGCAGAAAACCCATCTCTACTAAACATACAAAAATTAGTTGGGCAGATGTGGTGGCACACACCTATAGTCCTAGCTACTCCGGGGGCTGAAGAGGGAGGATCACCTGAGCCTCCGGGGTTGAGACTGCAGTAAGCCATGATTGTGCCACTGCACTCCTGCCTGGGCAACAGAGAGAGACCACCCTGTCTCTTAAAAACAAACAAAAAAGATTAAAAGATTTTCAGCCCCAGGATTATCCCAAGTGGACTTAGATTCAGGATGCTACCATCCATATTCACTCATTAAATTATTCAATATTTATTGGAAGCCTGGGAGGTACTCCCGCTAATCCCATTACTTCATGCCTCCCCCCAGTCTGTATTTTACACTCTCCTCCTTCTGAATTTCCCTCTCTGGGTCTCTAAACACACCCCAGGTGTTTCCGTTAGTTCCTGATCCCCCAGAAACTCTATAAACAGACAAATGGGGATTCAAATTCTAACTTCCTTTAACTTAATTTGCCACCTTGGACCACATTACTTAATTTCTCTGCATCTCAGTTTTCTGTTCTGTAAAATGGGGCTAAAGCCAGCCCTGCCCAGTTCTTATGAGGATTCCATGAGATTAACTGTAACACAGCAAACTCCCAACAGATGGCGAACCCCTCAGGATAGAAAATAGGCCAGGCTGGGCTGGGCGCGGTGGTTCACACCTACAATCCCAGCACTTTGGGAGGCCAAGGCAGGCAGATCACAAGGTCAAGAGATTGAGACCATCCTGGCAAACACGGTGAAACCCCGTCTGTACTAAAAATACAAAAAAAAAAAAAAAATTAGTTGGGCGTGGTGGTGGGCGCCTGTAGTCCCAGCTACTCAGGAGGCTGAGGCAGGAGAATGGCGCAAACCTGGGAGGCAGAGCTTGTAGTGAGCCAAGATCGTGCCACTGCACTCCAGCCTGGGTGACAGAGCGAGACTCCGTCTCAAAAAAAAAAAAAAAAAAAAAAAAAAAAAAAGAAAGAAAATAGGCCAGGTACAGTGGCTCTCACCTGTAATCCCAACACTTTGGGAGGCCAAGGCAGGAAGATCACTTGAAGCCAGGAGTTCGAGACCAGCCTGGGCAACATAGTGAGACCCTGTCTCTGCAAAATATTTAAAAATTAGCCAGTCTTGGTATGTGCTGAGGTGGGAGGATCACTTGAGCAAGGGAGGTCAAGGCTGCAGTGAGCCATGATTGCGCCACTGCGCTCCAGCCTGGGCAACAGACTGAGACCCTGTCTCAACAAATACATACATTACGGCCGGGCGCGGTGGCTCAAGCCTGTAATCCCAGCACTTTGGGAGGCCGAGGCGGGCGGATCACGAGGTCAGAAGATCGAGACCATCCTGGCTAACACGGTGAAACCCCGTCTCTACTAAAACTACAAAAAAACTAGCCGGGCGAGGTGGCGGGCGCCTGTAGTCCCAGCTACTCAGGAGGCTGAGGCAGGAGAATGGCATGAACCCGGGAGGCGGAGCTTGCAGTGAGCTGAGATCCGGCCACTGCACTCCAGCCTGGGCGACAGAGCGAGACTCCGTCTCAAAAAAAAAAAAAAAAAAAAAAAAACAAATACATACATTAATTAATTGAAATAAAGTAAACTAGAAAGTCCACTATGACTCACCAGTGATCTCTGTGTATGCCTCCAGAGACCCTGCAACATCAGAGACCCCACAATAGCATATCAGACTGAGTGTAAATCTCTGATAAACTAATTAGAGCAAGTCCTGTTTTCATTAATTCAACAAATGCACAGAGCTCCTGTGAAGTGCCAGGCAGTCACAGTGCTAGGTCTGCCCTGCATGAACCCAGGTACAGGACAGTCAAGAGCCTAACCCTCAGGGAGCTCACTCTCTGAGCTCCAAAGACCCCCCACCCCCAGAGGAGCCCAGATACCAGCCAGTAATAAAACCAGCTGCCACCTGCCCCCACCTCCTAGAAATGAAACTCACAGGCACTCCCCTGAGTTCTGCACGACCTCCTTTCCCTCTGTGTCCAGAGGACCCATAGTCATTTGTCCTGTGCATCCCCCTTGCCTTTTCTTCTCTCACCTCTTGGATCTGTCCCTGGGCCTTCCCCAGGCCCCCGTCTCATGCTGGAGGCTCTTTCTGCCACCTTCTCTGCTCCTTCCCACCTGCCATTTTTATCTTTCCTGCTCTCTGAGTCAATGCAGATGCCCCTTCATGAGGTTTCTGCATCTTGGTGGCCTCTCTTGAT
Organism: Chlorocebus sabaeus; assembly: GCF_047675955.1. Lineage (NCBI taxonomy): Eukaryota > Metazoa > Chordata > Mammalia > Primates > Cercopithecidae > Chlorocebus > Chlorocebus sabaeus. Next base: position 7,397,710 of record NC_132909.1, read on the forward strand.
GTCTGGTCTTGTTCTCGGTGTCCCCATTTCCCATTCATTTCAGCTCCTCTCCCCTCTTCACTCTGCATCTTCCCTCTGGTTTAGATGCAGTGGTGGGGGGCGGGGGTGCAGTATCCTCCCCAGGCTTCTTGGGTCAGGTGTGCACAAAAGTGAGCAAGAGCAAAGCATTGCATAAGATGCCATTATCAGCCAGGCACGGTGGCTCACGCCTGTAATCCCCGCACTTTGGGAGGCCAAGACAAGTGGATCACCTGAGGTCAGGAATTTGAGACCAGCCTGGCCAACATGGTGAAACCTCATCGCTACTAAACCTACAGAAATTAGCTGGGTGTGATGGCACACGCCTGTAATTCCAGCTACTCGGGAGGATGAGACAGAGGAATCGCTTGAACCTGGGAGGCAGAGGTTGCAGTGAGCCGAGATTGTGCCACTGCTCTCCAGCCTGGGTGACAGGGTGAGATTCCCTCCCGAAAAAAAAAAAAAAAAGATACCACTGTCTAAGGACTTGGAAACTGGGAGATTTCCACCCTCTCCAAAGATGCACTTCTGCATACAACCTAGAGGAGGTGGGGAGAGTGGGGGCACAGAGCCCGGCAGATCCACCCTAGGTCAGGGCACCTCTTGGGCTGTCTCCTCCTAGGGCTCTGCTGTCCCTCTGCCCCTTGGTATGGCTTTGGCTTTCTCCGCTACTGTCTTGTCATCCGCCACTGATGACTGAGGGCTCCCTCGTGCCCCCTCGTCTCTCAGTCTGAGACGTCATTGTTCCCTCTCAGGTGCACTCCTCGCTTCTGGAGTTCCCTCCTGGGGCTGTGCAGGCCCTCTCCGAGTCAGAGCTGCCCTCCCTCCTGCCTCTCTGGGCTCTTCCTGCTTCCCATCGCCCTCTCATTTCCCCTCTCATCTCTCAGTCTGTGTCTCTCCCCCTTCTAGGCCTCATCTCTGTCTGTCCCTCCTCCCCTCTCTCACTCTCCCCATCTTCCCATCCCTCCCTGTTTGCCCACCTCCCTCTCTCCTGCATCTCTGTCTTCGTCTCTTTGTATCTGTCTCTCCATCTCTGTCTCTGTGTCTCTTTGTCTCCCTAGCTCTCTCTCTGTCTCTCTATCTGTCTCCTCATCTCTGCCTTTGTCTCTCTGTCTCCCCATCTCTGCCTTTGTCTCTCTATCTCTGTCTCCCCATCTCTGCCTTTGTCTCTCTGTCTCTCTGTCTCTGTCTCTCCATCTCTGCCTTTGTCTCTGTCTCTGTCTCTCCATCTCTGTCTCTCTCTATCCCCATCTCTGCCTTTGTCTCTCTGTCTCTCTCTCTATCCCTGTCTCTCTTTTTCTGTCTCTCTACCTGTGTCTCTGTGTTTCCTTGTCTCCCTCTCTCTGTCTCTGTCTCTCTCTGTCCCCCCATCTCTGTCTCTTCAGTTGTCTCTCCCCTATCCCGTCTCAGGGCTGCCTCCCTAGCAGGAGTTCCCCAGCCACTGGTCAGCCGCAGGACATGCGCTGCCATTGAGGCACCAGGCCACGAGGTGACGGAGAACTGGGCCTTTGGGCGACTCACTGAGGGGGAATCTGCCCGGCGGCCAGTGACGTCATGCAAGGCTGCGCACTCTGATTGGCTGCCCCTTCTGCGCGGGAGCGAATGCTCCCGTTGGTTGGTGGAGTTCAGGTGCTCCCTCGGGGATCAGTGCGATGCCCCATCAGACTGTTATGGTTCTTCCGTCAGTCTGACATCTCTCCTGTCACCCTGACCCTTCTTATGTCAACCTAACCCATTTTTGTCCCTTCTTCTTCCACATGGCATGGAAGTGTCTTTTGTCAGCTTGCAAATCTGATGCCTCCTCTGTCACTCTGCACCCTCCTCTGTTGGGGACACGGCTTCCCCCTCACTCTAACCAGTTCCTTGCCACTCTAAGCCCTCTTCCGTCACCGTGACCCCTTGCCTGTAACCCTGACCCCTCCCCATCACACTGACACCCCCCATCACCCTGACCCCTTACCTGTAATGCTTGTAATCCTGACCCCTCCCCATCACGCTGACCCCTCCCCATCATCCTGACCCCTCCCCATCACTCTGATCCCTCCCCATCACCCTGACCCCTCCACATCACCCTGACCTCTCCCCATCATCCTGACCCCTCCCCATCATCCTGACCCCTCCCCATCACCCTGACTCCTCCACATCACCCTGACCTCTCCCCATCATCCTGACCCCTCCCCATCATCCTGACCCCTCCCCATCACCCTGACTCCTCCACATCACCCTGACCTCTCCCCATCATCCTGACCCCTCCCCATCACTCTGATCCCTCCCCATCATCCTGACCCCTTACCTGTAATGCTTGTAATCCTGACCCCTCCCCATCACTCTGACCCCTCCCCATCATCCTGACCCCTCCCCATCACCCTGACCTTTCCCCATCACCCTGACTCCTCCGCATTATCCTAACCCCTCCCCATCACCCTGACCCCTTACCTGTAATGCTTGTAATCCTGACCCCTCCCCATCATCCTGACCCCTCCCCATCACCCTGACCTTTCCCCATCACCCTGACTCCTCCCCATCATCCTGACTCCTCCCCATCACTCTGATCCCTCCCCATCACCCTGACCCCTCCCCATCACCCTGACCCCTCCCCATCACCCTGACTCCTCCGTTGTCCCTTTGACTCTTCTGCTGTCTCTCATTTACCTCTTCTCTCACCCTGACCCCCACCCTATCACCCTCACCCTTCCCCATCACTCTGACTCCTCCTTTGTCACCTGACCCCTTCTCTGTCACATTGACCCCTCCACTGTCCCCCAACCCTTCCCCATCATCCTGACCTCTCCCCCATCACCCTGGTCCCTTCTGTCACTCTGACCCTTCCCCTGTCACATCGACCCCTCCACTGTCACTCTGATCCCTGCCTCATCACCTTCACCCTCACCTGTCACCTGATCCTCGCCTGTCCCTCTGGCCCCCATCACCTGCACCCATACCCTGTGCAGGTGTTTCCCTCGCCTTCCTTCCCTCCTCCCAGCTGTCCTCTCCTGCCTGGACTCTGTTCTTGGTGTCCTCTCCAGCTCTGCCCCTCAGTAGTCCCTGTGTGCTTCCTGACTGGTCACATCCCCTTCTCCTGGCTCTTCCCACCCCTCCCATTTTATCTAAGGGTTTTTGAGCCACTCTGATATCTTTTCTCTGATGCGTCTTTAATCTCCTCCTTACTCGCTGGCTGCTCTAGGATAAGGCCCTTTTCTGTCTGATCCACAGCCTCTTTCGTTATCACCCAAATGGGTATAATCCACCCTAACTCAGAGGTGTGAGGATCCAATGAGGACACATACGAAAAACAGCAGGCAAAATGGCTCACACAAGAGTGTCTCCCTCCACTTGCCACTTCTCTACTGTCTTTATCTTCTGGAAGGTTCTGCTGTCTGATACCACACAGCTGCAGGACAGGACAGAAAGCCAAGCAGAGTATTGGGCTGTGGCTGAAGGAGACGGGGGAGGGGGTCAGAAAAATACTCAGCAAAGCAGAGAAGGATTGAGCAGGCTGAGAAGCGCTTAGAGAAGAGCAGCATGGCAGGAAATCCGTCAAAGCAGGGATGCCTTCAGGCGACAGCTCCTGACACCTGCTAGGAACTGGCTCTGTGCTGTTTCATGGGAATGTTCAGAGGAACAGGCTGGGATTTTGTCCTGGAGTTGCTCCCCACATCTTGTCAGGGCTTCTTATATTGTTTCCAATGAGTTCTTCCTTCTGCAAATATTTATTGAGCACCTACTATATCCTGGACCCGCTGCTGGGCTCTCAAGGTCTCTCTCTTTTTTCAGTCAAAGTAACTTCCTTTACAGAATTTACATTTGAAAGAGGAGACTAGCAGAATTAGGTTCTGCTGTACCTGAGGGGGAAAAAGCAAATAATAGTGACTTGACCAAGAAAAATGCTTTTATCTCTCTCTTGTTAAACAAGTATGGGGGCCAGGCATGGTGGCTCATGCCTGTAATCCCAGCACTTTGGGAGGCCAAGGTGAGTGGGCAACATGGTGAACCCCTGTCTCTAGTAAAAATACAAAAATTAGCTGGGTGTGGTGGTGGGCACCTATAGTCCCAGCTACTCAAGAGGCTGAGGCAGGAGAATCACTTGAACCCAGGAGGTGGAGGTTGCAGTGAGCCAAGATCATGCCATTGCACTTTAGCCTGGGTGACAGAGTGAGATTCCCATCTCAAAAAAAAAAAAAAGTATGAGATAGGAAGTCTCAGGCAGGTTAGCAGCCTCCATGGTCTTAAAGACCCAGAATCCTTCTCAATTTCTGCTCCACCATCCTCGCCATGTTTCCAACTGCAGACTGGCCTCATAATCCAAAATGGCTGCGGGAGCTCCAGCTATTGCACCAGCATTCCAGGTAGCAGGAACAAGGAAGGGTAGAAAGGCAGAAGGGCAAAAGAGGGCACCGTGCTGCCTCTTGAGTAAACTCCAAGACATCCCAGATGTAACACACAACATTCCCACTTGTGCATCCGGGTTGGCCTTCCTCTGTCATATGGCCACACCTAGCTGCAAAGGAGTCTGGGAAGTGTAGTCTCTCAAAAGGTACCAAATAAGATTGGCATTTTCTTACCAAGCAAATAGAGTAGAAAGAGTATTGGGGTGGGCTGCATGCCCAGGGAGACAGACAGTAAACAAGCAAGCAAGTGATTATGATGACTCCAAACTGGCATAAGTTAAGGGAGTTATGAACAGAGTAATAGGAGGAAGCCTCTCCAGAGAGACCTTGGAGCCAAAATCTGAAAGAAACCTGAAACTCGCAGGTCCTAACCAATCCCACCCTTCTATCACCTGTCTGACCTCAACTCCTGCCCTTTAGCTCCTGGCCTCCTTCCTAGTCCTCCTGAGCCTGCCTGGCTCACCCTCACCTCAGGGCCTTTGTACCTGCTGTTCCACCTGCCCAGAACACTCTTCCTCTACACATCATTATGCCCCCTCCTTCCCCTCCTCCAGGAGTTTGCTCAAATAATACCTTCTCAGTGAGGCCTTCCTTGACCACCTTATTTTATTTACTTTGAGACAGGGTCTTGTTCCGTTACCCAGGCAAGAGTGCAGTGGCACGATCATAGCTCACTGCAGCCTCAAACTCATGGGCTCAAGGAATCCTCCCATCTCAGCCTCCCAAGTAGCTGGGATAACAGGCACATGCTACTATGCACCACTAATTTAAAAACAAATTGGGGAGTAGAGACATGGTCTTGCTATGTTGCCCAGGCTAGTCTCGAACTCCTGGGCTCAAGCAATCTTCCTGCCTCTTGGAGTGCTGAGATTACAGACAGGAGCCACTGTGCCTGGCCAGCCCTTTTATTTTATTTTATTTTATTTTATTTTATTTTATTTTATTTTATTTTATTTTTTTAGACAGAGTCTTTCTCTATCACCCAGGCTGGAGTGCAGTGGCACGATCTTGGCTAACTACAACCTCTGCCTTCAGGGTCAAGCGATTCTCCTGCCTCAGCCTCCCTGGGACTACAGGCATGCGCCACCACGCCTAGCTAATTTTTTTCTATTTTTAGTAGAGATGGGTTTCACCATGTTGGTCAGGCTGGTCTCAAACTCCTGACCTCAAATGATCCACCCACCTTGAACTCCCAAAATGTTGGGATTAAAGGCGTGAGCCACCGTGCCTGTCACCAGCCTGTATTTTAAATTACATTCTCCCTCTCTCCTCCCCCTTACCTCCATCTGACCCGTGTTATATTTTATGAATTTATGTTGTTTATGGCCTGCTTGGCCTTTCTGTGGGCCGGGACATTTGTCTAATTTGTTGTATCTTCAGTATCTGTCACAGTCCCTGGCATAAAGGAAGTCCTCAATAAATATTTCTGGAATGAATGAATCAATGAGACAAAGATAGAAACAGGCAGTCCCAATCCAGGGAGGGATTATAGTGACAGGCGTGTATTACAGACCCCAGGAAAGTCTGGACTAGAACCAATAGAACTCTATGTGATGATGACATGTTCCACATCTATACTGTCCAATTTGGTAGCCACCAGCCACAGGTAACTGTTGAGTATTTCAAATGTGGCCAGCACAACAGAGAAATTGAATTTTACAAATTAATTTTAATTAATTGAAATTTACACTTGCCTTTTTGGTTTGTCTGTTTCTTTAGAGACACAGTCTCACTCTGTCATCCAGGCTGGAGTGCAGTGGTACAATCATAGCCCAGTGAAGCCTTGAACTCTGGCACTCAGGTGATCCTCCCGCCTCAGCCTCCCAAATAACTAAGATGACAGGCATGTGTGTCACTACACCTAGCTAATTTTTTTTTTTTTTGAGAGACTGAGTGTCACTCTATCACCCAGGCTGGAGTGCAGTGGTGTGATCTCGGCTCACTGCAACCTCCACCTCCCGGGTTCAAGTGATTCTCCTGCCTCAGCCTCCTGTATAGCTGGGATTACAGGTACACGCGGCCATTCCCAGCTAATTTTTGAATTTTTAGTAGAGATGGAATTTCACCATGTTGGCTAGGCTGGTCTCGAACTCCTGACCTCAAGTGATCTGCCCACCCTGGCCTCCCAAAGCGCTGGGATTACAGACGTGAACCACTGCACCCAGCAATTTTTGTAATTTTTATTTTTATTTTTATTTTTATTTTTTATTTATTTATTTTTTTTGAGACGGAGTCTTGCTCTGTAGCCCGGGCTGGAGTGCAGTGGCCGGATCTCAGCTCACTGCAAGCTCCGCCTCCCGGGTTTACGCCATTCTCCTGCCTCAGCCTCTGGAGTAGCTGGGACTACAGGCGCCCGCCACCTCCCCCGGCTAGTTTTTTGTATTTTTAGTAGAGATGGGGTTTCACCGTGTTAGCCAGGATGGTCTCGATCTCCTGACCTCGTGATCCGCCCGTCTCGGCCTCCCAAAGTGCTGGGATTACAGGCTTGAGCCACCGCGCCCGGCCTGTAATTTTTATTTTTGTAGAGATAGAGTCTCCCTATGCTGCCCAGGCTGGTCTCAAACTCCTGGGGTCAAGCGATGCTCCCTAATGTTGAGATTTCAGGCATGAGCCACCATATTGACCGGAAATGCACAGTTGAATGGCTAGTGGCTACTCTAAGGGGCACTGCAGGCCTAAAGGAAGGGGGTAGCCGGGCCAGGGTGCAGGGCTATGATGATAGAGCTTTTCCAAGCAGAGCACAGAGCCCAGTGAAAGGATGTTCCAAGCAGAGTCTCGGAGGTGAGAATTGAGGGAAGTGGGCGTGGTTGTGAATGGCTGGAGGAAAGAGGCAGGAGCCGGTATGGTGGGAAGTGCAGGAAGTGAGGGCTCATCCCAAAGGTGGGGACTTCATTCCGAGAGGGTTTCCTTTCTCTGCACTTCTGGTCTCAAAGATGGAGAAGGGAGACACATGGGAGACCTGGCAGAAGCTGGGGACTCAGGGCCCCTAAGTGCCTGACCTTGGCTGATTCTCCCCGTTACTCATCTGACGCTTGTAGAACAGCAGGCCCTATGTGGCGACTGGGGACTCAGTGGGAAATGAGACTGATAAAGTCACTACCCTACCCTCGGCAGGTTTCATAATGATTTCCGTGAACCTTAGGCACTTTTGCTCTTCTGCATTAAAAAAAAACAAAAAAAAAAAAACAAAAAAAAAACAAAAAAAAACCTTGGCCAGCAAAGTATCTCATGGCTGTAATCTGAGCATTTTGGGGAAGCCAAAGTGGGAGGACCGCTTGAGCCCAGGAATTTGAGATGAGCCTGGGCAACATAGCAAGACCTCGCCTCTGCAAAAAAAAAATTTAAAAATTAACTAGATGTGATGGTGCCTGCCTATAGTCCCAGCTACTCAGAAGGTTGAGGTTGGGAGCGCTTAGGCCCGGGAGGTCAAGGCTGCAGTGAGCCGTGTTAATGCCACTGCATTCCAGCCCTGTCTAAAAAGAAAAAAAAAAAGTTTAAATGTTATTATTTTGTTGCTGCAAAGACCAATATTATCCAGGGTAGAATTTTTTCTTTTTTTTTCCTTTCACTTCTACTTTGAAAAGAAATTAAAACATTTCCTCTAAAAGCATCATGGGCCCTAGACATTGTAGGTGCGATGCCTGGGATACATCAGCCCTGCCTTCAGGGAGTTTCTAGGCTAGTGGAGGAAACAGATAGCAAGTAAACAAGACGGTTTCTAGGGAAGAGAGATGCTGTGAAGCAAATGGGACAGAGGGAAGTGCAGTCTGGGCAGGGGGCTGGGAAGGTCTCACCAGGAGAACTTAGCACTGAAAAGGAACTGTGACAATAAGAGGGAAAGCTGTTGCCAAGGGAACCAGAGCTTGCAGGTGTTCTCAAATGAGGGTAGACCTGGGGCTGACAGAGGAGAAGGAAGAGGTGGGAGTGGAGGGGGACCAAGGGAACAAGTGGGAAATGTGGGCAGAGGCTAGGTCCTGCAAGGTGTCTTTGTGTAGGCTTCCCTAGAATGGGAGCCTGAGGTGGGGATTCCTGTACTAAGGGTTTGCTAAGGGGGAACCTTCAGGGAGTGCAGGAGACTGGCTGGGGCTGTGGAAGGAGGTCTCGCTGGAGTGTGAACCCGTGGGGTCAGGCTGGGCACCCCGGCTTTAGTGCTGCCTCGGACCTCCGTATCAGTCAATCATGGGATGTGGGCTGCTCTGGGAAGCAGGGACACATAATGGACTGGGCGAGTCCAGGACTCTGAAGGAGGGTGATTCTTAAGGGCCTCAGGCAGGTGACACTCCTAGCAGTGGGAGAGGGATGGGATGCTGCATCCAGGGGGAGGGCAGCTGCAGGGGTACCAGTAGTGCCTGCCATGGAGGGTCTTGTAGACCAGAGCTGGGAGTTTGGTTCCCTCCGATCTCCTCCTAACTGACATGGGATTTCAAGCAGGGGCAATAGCATGCTTTTTGAAAGATGCCTCTTACTCTTGTGTGGAAAACAGACCGGAACAGGGTGGGGGATCGAGGATGGCAGCAGGAAGACGAGGGAAGAGGCTGCTCCCTCCTGGAGAACACTGGCGGGGACCTGGACATAGGCAGTGGCTGGAGGAAGGAAACAGAGCAAGAGTCGATGGAAAATCTGCTTTCTTCTCCTTTCTTTCTCCCTCCTGCCCAGACTGAAGGCTTTTCATTCCCCCAGAATTCCTTTTTGCCTTCTTCTTCTTCTTTTTTTCTTTTCTTTTCTTTTCTTTTTCTTTTTTTTTTTTTTTGAGACAGAGTCTCGCTCTGCCACCCAGGCTGGAGTGCGGTGGTGCGATCTTGGCTCACTGTAGCCTCCACCTCCCGGGTTCAAGCGATTCTCAAGCCTCAGACTCCCGAGTAGCTGGGATTACAGGCGCCTACCACCATGCCTGGCTAATTTTTGTATTTTTAGTGGAGACGAGGTTTTGCCATATTGGCCAGGCTGGGTCTTGTACTCCTGACCTCAGGTGATGGTCCTGCCTCAGCCTCCCAAAGTGCTGGGATTACAGGGGTGAGCCACGGCGCCCAGCCTCCTTCCACCATCTTCACACTGCTCTCCCTTCCTGCAGGGGCTTAGGGAAGGAATAGGGGGCAGCCGTGTGGTGAAGCCACAAGCCTCTCTGCGCTCACTGATCTCTCTCTGCTATCTTTTCTCTCTCTCCCCCTCTGACTGCCACCCCAAAGTCGAGCTTCGATCCCCACCACCGTGCCCAGCCAAGTTACGAGCGTCCTTCTTTCCTGCCTCCAGGACCTGGGCTGATGCTCCGGCAAAAATCTATCGGTATGCCACCCAAAAGAAGAGATGTGGGGGCTGGGGGAGGCCAGGAATGTGACAGTTTAGGAAAAGCAAGCGGACTTGGAAATGTTTTCTGCTTCCAGAGAGATCATAGTTTCATCAGATTGGGTTAAGAGTTCAGGCTTTGGAGATGGGTGAACTTGGCCATGATCCTGGCTCCCCTCCTTCCCAGCTGTGTGAACTGGGGCAGGTGGCTTCACTTCTCTGGGCCTCTGGCTCTACATCTAGAGAATGGGGATGCAGTGAGCTAAAGCCCCTGCTACAGCTTTCTGGTTCTTTCTCTTATACCAGATTCCATCCATTCATTCATTTTACAAGTGTTTCCTGAGCGCTCGCCACATGCCAGGAATTGTTCTAGAATAGGGATATGTCAGCAAATAAAACAGACTAAAGGTTCCTGCCCTCATGGGGCTTGCCTTATAGCAGAGGAAGACAGATAATGGATTATAAGGATGATAAGCAAGAAAATTATCTAGTATGTTAGCAGTTGTATATGCTATGGAAAAAAAAAAAAGAGTGGGCCGGGCGTGGTGGCTCACACCTGTAATCCCAGCACTTTGGGAGGCCGAGGCGGGCGGATCACAAGGTCAGAAGATCGAGACCATCCTGGCTAACACAGTGAAATCCTGTCTCTACTAAAAATACAAAAAAGTAGCTGGGTGTGGTGGCAGGTACCTGTAGTCCCAGCTTCTTGGGAGGCTGAGGCAGGAGAATGGTGTGAACCCGGAAGGTGGAGCTTGCAGTGAGCCGAGATCATGCCACCGCACTCCAGCCTGGGCAATAGAGCGAGACTCCATCTCAAAAAAAAAAAAAAAAAAAGTGAAAAAAAATAGTAGAGTAAGGTAAGAGATCGCGCCATTCCACTCCAGACCGGGCGACAGAGCGAGATTCCGTCTCAAAAACCAAACCAAACCAAACAAAACAACACCTAGAGATGAATTGGGGAATCATGAGGCTCTCTGGGGCTAAGGCAGTCCAGGCAGAGAGAACCACTTCTGCAAAGGTCCTGAGGTCGGGCTGAGTCTGGTGCTTTTGTAGAACAGGGAGGAGGCCCGTGTAGCAGGGGCCGAGTGAGCACTGGACATGAGGGCAGAGGGGGACAGGGTTCCAATCCTGCAGGGTCTGGGGAGTCATGGTGAGGACTTGAACCTTTGCCCTGAGTGAGGTGGGTGCATGGCCAAGGCTCTGAGCAGAGGAAGGACATGAGCTGACTTCGGTTTTAACAGAAATCCTCTGGCTGCTGTGAAGGGACTAGATTGAAGGGGATGAGCTGGGAAGCCCGGGGACCAAAGAGGAGAGGTGACAGCTATTGCTATCCAGATAGGAAATGATAGTGGCTGGCCCAGGGTGGTGACTCTGGAGGGGTGAGAAGGGACTGGATTCTGGATATGTTTTGAAACACCAGGATTTGCTGGTGGATTGGATGTGGGTGACGTGAGGAAGAAAGCTACTAAGGGTGGCTGCAGGGTTTTCAGTCTTAGCGCCTGAAAGGACAGAGCTGCTGTTTGCTGCGGTGTAGGGGGAGACGGTGGGCTGGGCGGAGTCTGTTGGGGAGGAGATAGGGAGATTGGGTTGGAGAGTTTCGAGTCTGAGATGCCTGTGAGACAACCAGCTGGGTGTGGGTATTTGAATATAGGAGCCTGGAGCTCGGGGCTGAGGATGGGGCCCCAAGCATAAACGTGGGCGTCCACAGCAGAGAGGCAATGAATGAAGCTGGTCACTGGTTGAGAGGGAGTAGTCAGAGGCGAGAAGAGGGTCAAAGACTGAGCCTTGGCAGTGAAGTAAGCAAAGACTTAACTCCTGCACGCCTCCTGGAGTTGTTTTTCCCTGACTGGATCCAGCTTTTCCCCAACTCCTGGCGTTCAAAGTCCACCAGTGTGAGTCTTGCACTCCCACTGAGTGTGGGGTCCACCTGGCTCTCACCGTTTACCTGATTTTTTTTTCTATAGATCCGCTCCCTTTTAAACTTTAGCCTCATCATAAGTGGTTCTCTCTGTAGAATCACAGCTTTGGCGTGCTGGTTGCACTTCTTTCCTGCATATAAGTGAAAAGAAACACGCATCTATGCATAAACACGAGGGGACTATCCCTTCCCAGCTCCAGCCGCTTTTGCTGGCCCCAAACCATTCACTGAGCCTCTGAACGGAATTAGAAAACGGCGCCCCCTCCTGGCATGGGGAGGAAGTTCCGCCGAATTTCAGTTTCCTCACCTTGCGGTTTGCAGTTGTGCGGTGCACAACCTGTACCTCTGTATGAAGCAGATTTGGGTTTACCCCAAATAGGGAGGAGCTGGGCGAGTCCACGTGAAGTTCCTGGCATATACGGGGTGCTATTCTTGTTATTAGTATTGTTGCGGTTCTATGGGATAGTGGAACAGGGAGACCCTCTCCACCAGGGTCCCCCTCCCTGATCCTCTGTATCTCCCCAGGGGCGGCAGAAGATGACAGACCTTACCTAGCACCCCCAGCCATGAAATTCAGCCGCAGCCTGTCTGTGCCTGGTTCGGAGGACATTCCCCCGCCACCCACCACGTCCCCGCCGGAGCCCCCCTATAGCACACCTCCAGCCCCCTCCTCCTCAGGGCGCCTCACCCCCTCCCCTCGGGGAGGGCCCTTCAACCCCGGCTCTGGTGGCCCCCTCCCCGCCTCCTCCCCTGCATCCTTTGACGGGCCCTCCCTTCCCGACACCCGCGTGGGGAGCCGCGAGAAAAGCCTGTACCACAGCGGACCCCTGCCCCCTGCCCACCACCACCCGCCCCACCACCACCACCACCACGCCCCGCCCCCCCAGCCCCACCACCACCACGCCCACCCTCCTCATCCTCCCGAGATGGAGACAGGCGGCTCTCCCGACGACCCTCCACCCCGCCTGGCTCTGGGGCCTCAGCCCAGCCTGCGAGGCTGGAGGGGCGGCGGGCCCAGCCCGACCCCGGGGGCTCCGTCCCCGTCGCATCACGCCGGCGCGGGCGGGGGCGGTGGCTCCTCCCAGGGCCCGGCTCTGCGCTATTTCCAGCTGCCCCCGCGGGCGGCCAGCGCAGCCATGTACGTGCCCGCCCGCTCGGGCCGCGGCCGCAAGGGCCCGCTGGTCAAGCAGACCAAAGTGGAAGGCGAGCCCCAGAAGGGCGGCGGCCTCCCGCCCGCGCCGTCGCCCACGTCCCCAGCCTCCCCGCAGCCGCCGCCCGCCGTGGCCGCGCCCTCAGAGAAGAACTCCATCCCCATCCCCACCATCATCATCAAGGCCCCGTCCACCAGTAGCAGCGGCCGCAGCAGCCAGGGCAGCAGCACCGAGGCGGAGCCCCCCACCCAGCCCGAGCCTGCGGGAGGCGGCGGCAGCGGCGGCGGCGGCTCCTCTCCCAGCCCCGCCCCGGCCATGTCGCCCGTGCCACCGTCCCCCTCGCCCGTGCCCACCCCCGCCTCGCCCAGCGGCCCGGCCACGCTGGACTTCACCAGCCAGTTCGGGGCCGCCCTGGTGGGGGCGGCCCGGAGGGAGGGGGGCTGGCAGAATGAGGCGCGCCGGCGCTCCACGCTGTTCCTCTCCACCGACGCGGGGGACGAGGACGGCGGAGACGGCGGGCTGGGCACAGGGGCGGCCCCGGGCCCGCGGCTGCGCCACTCCAAATCCATCGACGAGGGCATGTTCTCCGCCGAGCCCTACCTCCGACTGGAGTCTGCGGGCAGCGGCGCGGGCTACGGCGGCTACGGGGCCGGGAGCCGAGCCTACGGGGGTGGCGGGGGCAGCAGCGCCTTCACCAGCTTCCTGCCCCCGCGACCCCTGGTGCACCCGCTGACCGGCAAGGCCCTGGATCCCGCCTCCCCGCTGGGGCTGGCCTTGGCCGCCCGCGAGCGAGCGCTGAAGGAGTCCTCGGAGGGTGGTGGGCCCCCCCAGCCCCCTCCTAGGCCCCCATCGCCCCGCTACGAGGCCCCGCCGCCCCCTCCGCACCACCACTCGCCCCACGCCCACCACGAGCCAGTGCTGCGTCTTTGGGGGGCCTCCCCGCCGGATCCCGCGCGCCGGGAGCTGGGGTACAGGGCCGGGCTGGGCAGCCAGGAGAAGTCCCTTCCCGCCAGCCCGCCCGCCGCCCGGCGTTCCCTGCTACACCGCCTGCCGCCCACCGCTCCCGGGGTGGGGCCCCTCCTGCTGCAGCTGGGGACGGAGCCCCCGGCCCCGCATCCTGCAGTGAGCAAGCCCTGGAGGTCCGCAGCCCCCGAAGAGTCCGAGCGGCTGCCGCTGCACGTGCGGTTCCTTGAAAACTGCCAGCCCCGGGCCCCCGCGACGAGCGGAAGGGGCCCCCCCTCGGAGGACGGACCCGGGGTCCCGCCGCCCAGCCCACGCCGGTCCGTGCCTCCCTCCCCGACCTCCCCGAGGGCCAGCGAAGAGAATGGGCTGCCCCTGCTGGTTCTGCCGCCGCCCGCCCCCTCGGTGGATGTGGAAGATGGCGAATTCCTTTTCGTGGAACCGCTGCCTCCGCCCCTGGAATTCTCCAACAGTTTCGAAAAGCCGGAGTCGCCCCTCACGCCTGGGCCTCCCCACCCGTTGCCCGACCCACCTGCCCCGGCCACTCCGTTACCCCCTGTGCCACCCCCAGCTGTGGCCGCAGCCCCTCCCACCCTGGACTCCACCGCATCTAGCCTGACATCCTATGACAGCGAGGTGGCCACCCTGACCCAGGGGGCCTCCGCCGCCCCTGGGGAACCCCCTCCACCAGGCCCGCCTGCCCCAGCAGCACCGGCTCCCCCTGCCCCACAGCCCGGCCCAGACCCTCCGCCTGGCACGGATTCTGGCATTGAGGAGGTGGACAGTCGGAGCAGCAGTGACCACCCGCTGGAGACCATCAGCAGTGCCTCCACGCTGAGCAGCCTATCTGCCGAAGGTGGTGGCAGCGCAGGGGGTGGGGTCGGGGGTGGGGCCGGTGTGGCCAGTGGGCCGGAGCTTCTGGACACCTATGTGGCCTACCTGGACGGCCAGGCCTTTGGGGGCAGCGGCACTCCCGGCCCGCCATACCCTCCTCAGCTCATGACTCCCTCCAAGCTCCGGGGCCGGGCACTAGGAGCCAGCGGAGGCCTGCGGCCTGGCCCCAGTGGGGGACTCCGAGACCCTGTCACCCCCACCAGCCCCACCGTCTCGGTGACAGGGGCTGGAACCGATGGGCTGCTGGCCCTGCGTGCTTGTTCAGGACCCCCCACGGCAGGCGTGGCTGGGGGTCCGGTGGCTGTAGAGCCAGAAGTCCCACCGGTGCCCTTGCCGACGGCCTCCTCTCTGCCTCGGAAGCTGCTGCCCTGGGAAGAGGGCCCGGGCCCACCGCCGCCACCTCTGCCTGGTCCCCTGGCCCAGCCTCAGGCCTCAGCCTTGGCCACAGTAAAAGCCAGCATCATCAGTGAACTCAGCTCCAAGCTTCAGCAGTTTGGGGGCTCCTCGGCAGCTGGTGGCGCTCTGCCCTGGGCCCGAGGAGGCAGCGCGGGAAGCGGAGACAGCCACCACGGGGGAGCCAGCTATGTCCCGGAGAGGACCTCCTCCCTGCAGCGGCAGAGGTAAGCGGGGGGCTGGTGGCCAACAAGGGAGGCCAGAAGGGTTGATGGCATAGCTGTGTCCCTTTAGGGTCTCAGGGTGGCAGAAAGGAAACAGAAACCAGGTTGGCAGGAGTTTGCTCTCGCAGAAGCATGCTTCCACAGATACTTTCTTTTTTCCTTTTTTTTCTCCTTTTTTTTTTTTTCCTTGAGATGGAGTTTCACTCTTGTTGCCCAGGCTGGAGTGCAATGGCACGATCTCGGCTCACCACAACTTCTGCCTCCTGGGTTCAAGCGATTCTCCTGCCTCAGCCTCTTGCGCCACCACACCCAGCTAATTTTGTATTTTTACTAGAGATGGGGTTTCTCCATGTTGGTCAAGCTGGTCTCGAACTCCCGACCTCAGGTGATCCATCCACCTTGGCCTCCCAAAGTGCTGGGATTACAGGCATGAGCCAACATGCCTGGCTCTTTTTCTTTTCTTTTCTTTTCTTTTCTTTTCTTTTTTTTTAGAAACAGGGTCTCACTCTGTCACCTGGCTGGAGTGCAGTGGTATAATCATAGCTCACTTGCAGCCTCAAACTCCTGGGCTCAAGCAGTCCTCTGGGACTATAGGTGCATGCCACTATGCCTGGTCAATTTTTCTTCTTTTCTTTTCTTTTTTTTTTTTTTTTTTTTTTTTTTTTTTGAGACGGAGTCTCGCTCTATTGCCCAGGCTGGAGTGCAGTGGTGCAATCTCGGCTCACTGCAACCTCCACCTCCCAGGTTCAGACAATTCTCGAGCCTCAGCCTCCTGAGTAGCTGGGATTACAGGTGCCCGCCACCACGCCTGGCAAATTTTTGTATTTTTAGTAGAGATGAGGGGTTTTGCCATGTCGGCCAGGCTGGTCTTGAACTCCTGACCTAAGGTGATTCATCCCACCTCGGTCTCCCAAAGTGCTGGGATTACAGGCATGAGCCACCATGCCTGGCCCTGGCCAGTTTTTCTTAAGCTTTTTGTAGAGACCAGCTATGTTGCCCAGGCTAGTTTCAAACTCCTGGGCTCAAGTGATCCTCCTGCTTTGACCTCCCAAAGTGTGATTACAGGTGTAAGCCACCTAGTCCAGCCTTTACATTTTCATTTATTTCAGTAGCTTCTGTTGTCTCCTTCCATCACCATCACAACCTACATCCCATGATGAACAAAAAGTTATTAACAAGCTGGGCATGGTGGCTTATGCCTGTAATCCCAGCACTTTGGGAGGCTGAGGTGAGCGGATCATGAGGTCAGAAGAGAGAGACCATCCTGGCTAACACGGTGAAATCCCATCTCTACTTAAAAAAATACAAAAAATTAGTCGGATGTAGTGGTGGGTACCTGTAGTCCTAGCTCCTCAGGAGGCTGAGGCGGGAAGATAACTTGAACCTGGGAGGCAGAGGTAGCAGTGAGCCGAGATCGCGCCACTGTGTTCCAGCCTGGGTGACAGAGTGAGACTCCGTCTCAAAAAAGAAAAAGTTATTAACAAAGGAGACTGGAGTGAGACCTGCTTATATTTGTTTCCTTGGTGAGCTGTGACTTCTTTCTGACAGTCCCGGAACTCTGTAAGTCCCTTGAAGCCAGTGTGGCTCAAGACAGGATGCAGTCAGAGGTGTGGTTCTAGAGCCCACCTCCTCGGCCTCCAGTCCCAGCCCTGTATTTCCACCTGGGTGATCTTAGGCAAATGAACCCACCTCTCTGTAGAACGGGGATGGCCTAGTGCCAGCCCAAAGAGTTTTTAAGAGGATTTAATATGGGTTATTGTTGTAACATGAGATGGGGGAAGAGGGGGGCCTCGAACAAGAGCCCAGCAACTTCTACATGGGGAAATACAGGATGATGCAGATGTTTCCCAGGGCAGTCACTTAGCTGCATCGCCACAGAATTCAAGCCCATTCAAGACCTTCTAGTCCTAGAGAAAGTAGAGTTACATTTCTGGTTCAGATACACAGAGGGTTGGGAGCAGTTTTTAAATATCCTTGTCCATCTACAGAGTTCACTCGAATTCTGTTTGAAGGTCTGCTATCCAAATGTGTCTGACCTTCAAATATGGGTTCAGGGAGGGTATATTTGGGGCAAAAGAAAAGAAAAAGAAGGCTGGGCACAGTGGCCTGCATCTGTAGTCCCAGCTGCTCAGGAGGCTGTGGTGGGTGGATCACTTGAGCCTGGAAGGTTGAGGCTACAGTGAGCTGATATCACACCTGGGGAACAAAGTGAGACCCTGTCTCAAAAAAAAAAAAAAAAAAAAAGGAGAGAAACAAAGAAAAGAAAAAGGAAGTATACATTATCAGAGCAATTTGAATCAATGCTCCTAAGTTGTAAAAATAAACAAACAAACAAATGTGGGTTTATTAGGCCTTTAAGATCTGAATGAAATTCATTGAATATTCTTAAGTATTCTGGGTAGAGGATTTTTTTCCTTTTTTTTTTTTTTTGTTTGTTTGTTTTCCCACTGCTTGTAGCAGCAATAGAAAGGATGCTTAATTCAGTCAACAAACACATTAATTATTGATTCATGATCTGTGTGTGCAGAGTGCCCTTCTGGGTGATGGGATCCCCTGCTGGACAGAACAGGCAAAGACTGTGCAACCCCATAGTCTGGGGACATAGGAGTGGGGGCGGGGCAGTAAACAAAATAATTGCAACCATCCTAAAAAAAAAAAAAAAGCTACCACAATGGGATGGTTGGAGAAGGTCTCTCATGTAACAGACAAGATGGGCAGAGCAATGGAAGTGGAGAGGAAGCAGCTGCCCCAGGCAAGAGTGAGCCAGGCAGGGGGAGCGGCCAGTTCAAAGGCCCTGAGGTTGGACAGTGCTGGAGGAGAGGGAACAAAAGGGATGAGGGGAACCTTTTTCTCCCCTTGTTTCTTCTCTCTTTCATCTCCCTCTCTTCATCTCTCTCTCTCTGTGTCCCCTGTCCCTTCCATCTCTCTCCCCTGGATGCTCACCCTCTTTTTGTCTCTCTCTGTCTCCCCATCTTTCACTCTGCTATGACTGGCCATAACCTGAAAGGCAGTATAGAATAGTGGTGAAGAGCTCAGACTTTGGTGCCATATAACCGGGCTCTGCCACTTCCTGTGTGTCCTTAGGCAAGTTATTTAACCTCTCTGTGCTGATAATAATAGTAACCTGCATCAGGGCTGTCGTGGGGATTAAATTGAGATGCAATCATGTAAAGCACTTAGAACAATGCCTGGCACACGTGAGCATCAGTGAGCGGTGACGATTATTATTATTATCACTTAATGTCTCTTTTTCTTTCATCTCTCTTAACTGTCGCCCTCTCCCTGTCCTCTCATCTTTCTCTCCCTTCATTTCTTTCCTCGACGGCCATCTTACCCTTTGCTCCCTCCATTTCTTCCCGTCTCTCTCCTCCATGTCTCCCCCTACCCTTATGTCTCTCCTCCTCTCTCCCTGTATCTTGACCTCTGCCTCTTTCTCACCCCTGCCCTTGCCCCCTAAATCCCTGTCCTCCCCCACTGCCCCTTTGTCACATTCCAGACTCTCCGACGACTCCCAGTCCTCGCTCCTCTCCAAGCCTGTCAGCAGCCTGTTTCAGAACTGGCCCAAACCACCTCTGCCACCGCTCCCCACCGGAACAGGGGTCTCCCCTACAGCCGCTGCGGCCCCAGGGGCCACCTCACCCTCGGCCTCCTCCTCCTCCACGTCCACCCGCCACCTCCAGGGCGTGGAGTTCGAGATGCGGCCCCCTCTGCTCCGCCGGGCCCCCAGCCCCTCGCTGCTGCCCGCCTCGGAGCACAAGGTCAGCCCTGCGCCCAGGCCCTCGTCCCTGCCCATCCTGCCTTCTGGACCCCTCTACCCAGGCCTCTTTGACATCCGTGGCTCCCCAACTGGAGGGGCAGGAGGCTCAGCTGACCCCTTCGCCCCAGTCTTTGTGCCGCCACACCCGGGGATATCCGGAGGGCTCGGGGGAGCCTTGTCAGGGGCCTCGCGCTCCCTCTCACCGACCCGCCTGCTCTCGCTGCCCCCGGACAAGCCGTTTGGCGCTAAACCTCTGGGGTTCTGGACCAAGTTCGACGTGGCTGATTGGCTAGAGTGGCTGGGTTTGGGGGAGCACCGAGCCCAGTTCCTGGACCATGAGATTGATGGCTCCCACCTGCCCGCCTTGACCAAGGAGGACTATGTCGATCTAGGTGTGACCAGGGTGGGCCACCGCATGAACATCGACCGGGCTCTCAAATTCTTCCTGGAGAGGTGATGGCTGGCCTGGACGGACCAGCCCCGTCCACAGAACTCTTGAGCCTGCTGGCCTCTTGACCTCTGACTCCTGACTGTCATTCTCTCCCCCGGGACAGGGACTCTGTTCAAACTGCGCCCTGCCCTCATCTCCCAAGGCCAGAGGTCACTAGGTGGCCCAATCCAGGCCGGACATTTGCACCTCACTGAAGGAGGGCAGCTGACAAAAGACTATGTGTGTGTGAAGCGGGGAGCGGAGGGGGGATAGGAGAAATTACAGAGGGGGATTGAGAAGGAGGGAAGGGCCTATTCTGGGGGGAGGGGACAGACAGAGCCATAGAGGGTCAGCCCTGAGCCTGATTGGATGGGGACTGTCCCCCAGGCCGCAGGGGAAGGGGGTGCCCTCAGATTCCACCACCTGCCGCCCCTCTAACCACCCTTCCCACTCTCTCCAGGCCCCTCAGCTCTTCCCCCTTCCCCTCTCCCCAGCACACACAGCTGCCCCCCTCAGCCTCTTGCACGCTCCGTTGCACGCCTGCTCACCTCTCTCCCCTCCCCTCCCTGGGCTGCAATTTTGCACAAATTTGCCCTCTCGCTGTCTTGCACATTCTGCCTTTGCTTCCGGCTGGCGAGGCCCGCTCAAACACACTCTGTTCTCCTCGCACACGCTGCATTTCCTTTCTCATACTCCATGCCTCCTGCTCTGATGCTCGCTGCTGACACTTTTCCCCTACCAGGGCCCTCCTTTACACACTCCATTTCACATCTCCTCCTCCCCGCTCGATCTGGACCCTTGTTGCAGACACACTTGGGACACATTTTCCCTCCCCCACTCACAGACTCCATGCACATCATTCATTCTCTGGAGTGCCCTGCTCTTTGCTCAGCCCTTGCACACTTGCTATCTTATGCACCCTTCCTGGCACACTCTTACCTCCATTTTCTTACGTTGAAGCACTTTCCCTTCTTATTCTTAAAAACCCCAGATTCTTCCACTCCCCACCTCTCCCCTCTCACCATGACACTCCTAGCCCTCCACCCCTCCCCCCTCTTCCCTTTTGCCCCTTTTGCACCGTCACTTTTGGTCACACCTTTTGCACACTTGCCTCCCAGGAACTGTGTTTCTCTCACAAATGCTCATTCTCTTCTTCTTTGCCAGGCTCCCACTCCCTTGCCCGTTTCTGTTTGAAATCTTTGCCCCTCTGCATTTTTGATTCTTTTGTGAACCCTCTCGCACACTTGCTTTTGCACATGCGCCCCCGCCCCCCGCCCCCTGCATTTTCAGTGCTCTCTGGAAGCCTTGTTTCTCCCCCTTTAATAATGTTCTTGCACTCCATGACGTGGCTGCACACCGCATCTTGTCTTTTCTACCTGAATGAGAGCTCTACCACTTCTTTCCTTTTGCAAACTCATCTCATTCCATGCGCTCTTGGGCTGTAACATTTCTTTTCCTGACACCCTTATTTGTTTTTTCCTGTTGACAAGCAGCTCTTGCGGCCATTCTCATTCGGATTCTCTTACCTCCTTAAGCTCTTTCTCTTCCTGGTGAGAGAAGACCCTATGCACACTGGCTTCCGGCTCACCATGCTTCCACACTCAAGCCTGTCCCTGCCTCCAGCCCTCACCCTCCCTCTTCTCTTTCCTGTCCTTCCTGGGCCATCTGTCCATCCCTTTTGCACGAAGATGCCCCTCTCCTAACCTGCCCACTCCAAGAAGCTCCCTCTCCCTCCAGCATGGCTGTTCCTTCCCGCACGCTTCCTCTCTCCCCTTTTTCCCCGGGGCTTGGGAATTTTAAGCCACCCTTCCCCCTGAGAAGCCCCCTCCCCTGCTGTGGGTGGCGGGGAGGGCATTGCCCTCAGGTCCCCCCCCCATGTTCAGCTGCCAAAGAAGGGAGCTCCCCCTCCTTCCCCAAGCCCATTCCCCCTCTGCTGCCCCCTACCCCCGAGAGGGGGGGGCGCTCCGTCCATGAGGGGAGGGGGCTTGCAGCCCCCTCCCCTCACCATGTCAGGGATCTGCGGGGAACCTCGTGGGAGGGTCGTGGGAGGGGGGAGGGGTGTTGAGGAGAGGGGCAGAGGACGCGCTGGACCCCTACCCGCCCCCTCCCCCTTGTCGGATGCCCCCAGTCCGCAGGGGGCCTGCGCGGCGCCCGTCTATCAAGGGCTTGTTCATTCTGGATGGGTGCCGCGGGGTTGGGGAGGGTGTAGGGGGTGGGGAGGGGGGAGGAGAGGTCGGGGCGGGAAGTGGGGAGGGACCGAATGCGGGGACAGCGCGGGATGGAGAGGAGAGAAAAAGCAAAAAGAGGAACAATAACAAAAGAAGAAAATATAAAAAACAGAAAAAAAAAAAAACACAAAACCCCTAGAACACACAAAAAAAATCCAGAAAAAAAACCTGAAATAAAAGCCCGAGAATTGTCTTCCAAGGGGGGTGGGAGGGGAAGAGGAGGGGGGCGGATGAGGACGTCTGATTCTGAGACAGGGCTCGGCACGCGTTGAAAGCCCCGGTGCCCAGGTCTTCCCTTCTGCGGGCCTCAGTTCATCTCTCAAGGGATTGGGACCCAGGCGTCCACGTACAGGGACTGGAGGAAGATTAGGGAGGCGGGATTATAACAAGGGGGTTCATTCCTACCCCCCATCACCTCCCTTCCCCTGACTCCCCACCAAGATTTTGCAGAGAGAAATGGCTTTTGTACCAGGTCATTCTTTATAATTAAACTCACAGTATCCACCCCCTCGAGCCGGCCCCGCCTCCTTCCTGGGAAGGCAACGCCCCCTATCCTCCTGGGCTCCGGGTGGGTGGCCCCAGCCCGCGGGGCGGTGCGCAAGCGCAGCCGGGGCCGGCCCGGGCGTCAGGCCTCCTCGTTCGGCTCCGCCCCCAGGGCCTCGAGCATGCGCCGCCGGACCAGGGAGCGGCGCAGGTGCAGGCGGTAGTCACCCAGCAGGAGATCGTCGTGGCGCACGAGCTGGTGCGCGAGCCCGCGGGGACTGAGGCCGGAACGCAGCAAGCGCGAGCGCGTCTGGAAGTCCGTGACCGCGATGAGCCACCTGCAAGGGGGGTGGGAACGGAAAAGGAACTCGTAGGTGGTTTCAGCCCCGGCTTTGATCGTCGAAGAGTCCCTGCCTGGTCCCTGGAGTCGTTCACAGCCCCTGGTCCAGCAGACAGTCGCTCCGTCCCTAAACTCCCCTCCAGCCCTGCCCTCTCGCCTGGGTCGCTCTAGGCTCTTTACGCTCTCTTAGCCTGGTCACTGTCTGCCGAGACTCCATCTCAAACCGCTCCAAGGCCCGACCCTCAACTGGAGACTGCAGGCTCCGCTCTACCCTAGGCACTCCAGGCCTGTCCCCACCCTATCACCCCTGGCCCCACCTCTACCATGTGCTCAGTCCCTTCTACCCCCTCACAGCTGCCTTTCCAGGCTCAGACGCCTATCCAGGTCACTACTGGATCACTCAAACTCGGACCTCTACTCACTCCAGAGCCCTCCTTCTCTCTGATCTCACCGGACCCTGCCTCCAACCGCGCTCACTCTTGGCCCCGCCCCTCAGTGGCTCTGCACCAATCTCGCTCTTATCTAGTCGCTCCTGGCCCCGCCCTACCACGCTTTCACTCCACTGTCGCCCCTCCTCCCAACGGCTTTACACCAACTACGCTCTTATCTAGTGGCTCTGGGGCCTGCCCTTCAGCGCCCTTACACCAACCACGCTCTTATCTAGTCGCTCCGGGCCCCGCCCCCCACGCTTTCGCTCTTGGCCACGCCCCTCAGCGCCCTAAAACCAACCACGCTCTTACCCAGTCGCTCCAGGCCGCGTCCCCGCCGCTTACTCACCGGTTCCGGCGGCCCGCAGTCCCACAGATGACATTCATGTTCTCAAAGCGGATGCTGCTCACGCGCCCGCTCTCCATGGCCCCCGGTAACTGGGCCTCCAGCGCTTGCAGTACCTCCAGGTGGGTAAAATCCTCCTCGGACTACGGGTGTCGGAGAGAGAACCTCAGCCCGTGACCTCCTGGTTCATTTTGGGTTCAGAAGTCACCACCCTAAACCCCACCTGCAGAACCTGCCACAGAGTTCCAGGTGGCATTTGAGGGGCAAGGATCGCTCTTGATCCCAGGGTACTGTGGCTATTGTCAAAGGAGACGACAGATTATCTCTCAGATGGGAAAGCATCTACTGTCACTCCAGGTCATTCTCCAAAAAAATCAATTCTCACCAAGCCGATTTGCCCAAAAGTCAATGAACAGTTGGCTGAATGATTCACCAACTTAGCCAACTTTACGAATCTACCAAAAACTTTCCCAGCAATTTGCAATGAATGCGACTGAAAACTCTTGAAGATTTCTGCCAGGATTTAAATTGCACACCTTTCCTTTTATATTCGTATTAGCATTTTAAGAATGTTCAGTAGTCAAAAGATAACAGTCAGGAGGTTTTGATGTCTTGTCAATCTATTTAACATTCAGAAACATGTACTGATCACTAAACACATTTACAACACGTGATTAGCATGTCAAGGGTGATAACAGTTGTCATAGCACATAAAATTGCTGAGGAACTAAAATGAAATGAAAATTTTCATGATTTCACTGAAAAATAATGTCACTTCCAGAAAGGCATTCCTTGACTGGGGTGAGAGGGGAGGCTGGAGGGTCCCTTGTTCAAAGCCACAAAGAAGTGGAGTGATAGGGTGGAGACTGATCACTAAAAGGAGGATGGCAATCCCTGTATGCAGGGTGGAGAGTCACACGGATTAGCTGAGAGGGTACCTTGGAGGCCTGTGCCTGGCACACAGTAAGCACCCATTGATGTTAGTTCTTCTCATTCAATTATTGAGTGCCTGGGACCCTAATATATACCTCTTCTGATTGAAGGCAGGGATGACCAGTTTGCTGAATCTGTCAAAAACATGAGCCCCTTCTTTCCTTCCTTCCTTCCTCCCTTCCTCCCTCACTCCCTCTCTCTCTTTCTTTCTTCCTTTTTTTGACAGAGTCTCACTCTGTCGCCCAGGCTGGAGTGCAGTGGCATGATCTCAGCTCACTGCAACCTCCACCTCCCGGGTTCAAGCAATTCTCCTGCCTCAGCCTCCCCAGTAGCTGGGATTACAGGTGCCTGCCACCACACCTGCCTCATGTGTGTATTTTTAATAGAGACGGGGTTTCACCATGTTGGCCAGGCTAGTCTCAAACTCCTGACGTCAGGTGATCCCCCCACTTTGGCCTCCCAAAATGTTGGAATTACAGGCGTGAGCCAGCGCGCCCGACACACATTGGCTTTTTCTTGAGTTTTTGTTGTATTTGTAAACTTTACAGAATTTCATAGTACGTGGATTAGTAGGACTCCTTTTGTCCTCCCTCCCTGCCCCCCCTCAGCCTCCCCTTTCTTTGCGCCTTGGTCTTCCCTCTGACGTGAGCCGTAGATTTCATGACTGACGCTTTGGCAAATTCACAATCAATTTTCAGCAAACTGTCCTGGTGCCAAGCCCACAGCTCTTAAGCCACAGAGCCTGAATTTAAACTCTGGCTACACTGCTTCTCAGCCTGTGCCCTTCCCACCACCCCACCAAAACTATGCCGAAAATAAGGGCCCAGATCCACTCACCAAGGTCTCCATGCAGAGGCAGAGGGGCTGGGCAGCTGGTGGTGTGGGGAACTTCCGGATGCACGGGAGTTCTCGGTCCAGTGCCTCGTACTCTGCAATGACCTGCCGCAGGTACTGCTTCCTAGGGAGAGAGCGAGCAGGCAGGGACCTTTGAGGTCAGGATTCGCTGCCATCACATTTGGAGAAGCAGAGGACAGAGGTCAGGGGGGCCAGGGACAACTCACGAGGATTTGATAGGCCTGCTCAGGCTCCGAGCCTGCATCTCCTCTGGGGTCTCCAGGTCCATAAGGAGGGCTCCTAAGGACAGAGAACCCAGTGTCAGCTGCCCTGAGCCCTCCTCAGCCATGATTCTGCTTAAATGGCCATCACCAATTGCCTGCCCATGCCACACCCAGAATAGCTTGTGTGCCAGATACTGAGGTACTGTCTCTTAGCTCCAGACTCTCTTAGCTCCACACTGGCTCTGTGATGCCTGGGTTGAGACTCTACTAACCACGTTTCTCCTTCAACAGCTGGGTTCCTATTAGGCTCTGCCTAAAGGGGGCGCCAGAGGGAGGCTGCAAGGCAGGAGGAAGCAGGAGAAACTTGCTCATTTTTGCTTCCTCTTCTGGTCACCCCAGCCTTACTTCTTCACTGTGGCAGCATCACTTCAGTAACAACACTTGAATCCAGTTTTCAGGGTTTTTTTTGGTTTTGGTTTTTGTTTTTGTTTTTGAAACAGAGTCTTGTTCTGTTGCCCAGGCTGGAGTGCAGTGGTGCGATCTCGGCTCGCTGTAAGCTCCACCTCCTGGGTTCATGCCATTCTTCTGCCTCAGCCTCCCGAGTAGCTGGGACTACAGGTGCCTGCCACCACACCCGGCTAATTTTTGTACTTTTAGTAGAGACGGGGTTTCACTGTGTTAGCCAGGATGGTCTCGATTTCCTGACCTTGTGATCTGCCTGCCTTGGCCTCCCAAAGTGCTGGGATTCCAGGTGTGAGCCACCGTGTCCAGCCTAGTTTTCAGTTTTTCCAACACTTTCAGAATCAGTCTCCTGATTGGAACTTGACTGATAATAGTTCTCAAATATGGACCCTTTTTGACCACCCCACCATCAGTTAACTGGTCTCTCTCTTATGGCCAAGTGCTGGTTGTTCCATGCACTCCATTTTCCCCTTCCCCTACAATCCTAGAGTTTTACCCAGCACATGGCTTCCCAGCTGGAGACAACAGTTCCCAGACTCCCTTGCAGCTAACTGTGGCCATGTGACCAAGCTCTCACCAATGAAGTGTTAGCTGGAGTGAGAGATGTAACTTTGGAGTCATTTGCTTTAAAGATTACTGCTTTTCTTGGACTCTGCCCTTTCTCTTGGACTGGAATGTGGATTAGCAATAACCCTTCTTCCACCATGTTTGGATATGGCAAGCAACAATATGGGAGGAACTCTTATCTCTAACTCTTCTCACCAAGCCAAGGTGTCCCACCAATCCTGCCTTCCATTACACAAGAGAGAAGTACACTTCTGGTTCTTGACCAGCTGAGGCAGGTAACATAGCAACACCCTAGCTCTACAAAAAAATTTTTTTTAATTATCTGGGCATGATGTTGTGTGCCTGTAGTCCCAGCTACTGAGGAGGCTAGGGTGGGAGGATCGCTTGAAGCCAGGAGTTAGAGGTTGCAGTGAGCCATGATTGTACCACTGCACTTCAGCCTGGGTGACAGATAAAGAGAGAAAGAGAGAAGGAAGGGAGGGAGGGAGGGAGGGAGGGAGGGAGCCGGGTGTGATGGCTCATGCCTGTAATCCCAGCACTTTGGGAGGCCGAGGCGGGCAGATCATGAGGTCAGGAGTTCGAGACCAACTTGGCCAATATGGTGAAACCCCATCTATACTAAAAATACCAAAATTAGCCAGGTGTGTTGGTGTGTGCCTGTACTCCCAGCTACCCGGGAGGCTGAGGCAGAAGAATCGCTTGAACCCAGGAGGCAGAGGTTGCAGTGAGCCGAGATTGCACCACTGCACTCCAGCCTGGGCAACAGAGCGAGACTCCATCTCAAAAACAGAGAGAGAGAGAGAGAAAAGAGAGAGAGGGAGTGGGGGAAGAAGGAAAAAGAGAGGAAGAGAGGAAGGGAGAAAAGAAAAGGAATACACTTCTGTCTTCTTTATGATGTTGTGTTTTGGGGTGTCTTTGTTATAGCTGCTGAAAGAGAGAAAAGCAGACCCTGCCAGCCAGGCTCTGGTGCTCTCCTGCCAAACATAAAACATTTCCCAACGTCAAGCAAGGCCACTCTGTGACTGTGATGGACTGAGACAAAGCAAGACCACTCCTGAATCATGTCTCAACACAACAAAGCATGAACATTGTCCAAACCACAAAAATAACCAAAATCCTCTCCCCCACCCCAGCTCAGAGCTGACAGCTGCTTTTTCATTAACCCCAGCATTAGCTCCATGTACCCCTCCTGGTTCCCGGTGAGATGAAGATTCCCAGTCACGAGCTTGCCCGTGCTTTCCATCAGCCTCCCATCCAGAGCAAAGCACCACTCCCACGAACCCTCCCCACTCACCTGACACAGCCCGGCTCTTGCAATAAGTCCTTGCTAACACCCTTCTACTGAGACAACCCGTGTGTGTGTGTGTGTGTGTGTGTGTGTGTGTGTGTGTGTGTGTGCTGTCTCTCTCATTACAGTAAGTTAGCACATTCAACTGGGTTTAACTATAGTCAGTGGTGTGTTAGTACATGTTTCACAACAGGCTGTCTCGCACACTGTCACACACACATACGGTAGACACGTACTCCAGGGCCCACCCCCAGACCTACTGGATTCAAATCTACATTTTCACAGGATCCCCTTCCAGAAACACCTACCCTCATTATTTTCTTCCAGCCATACCGGCCTCCCTCCATCCCTCAAACGCAGCCATCTCCTCCTCAAGTCTGTCCACGTAACAATATAACGATGTGCTTACTGTCCCTTTTATATGCCAAACACTTTTAAAAATATTTTCCACTGTGGCTGGGTGTGGTGGCTCATGCCTGTAATCCCAGAACTTTGGGAGGCCAAAGCGGGCAGATTATCTGAACTCAGGAGTTCGAGACCAGCCTGGCCAACGTGGTGAGATCCCGTCTCTACTAAAAATACAAAAAATTAGGCGGGCATGGTAGCACTCACCTGTAGTCCCAGCTACTCCAGAGGCTGAGGCAGGCGAATTGCTTGAACCCAGGAGGCAGAGGTTGCAGTGAGCTGGGATCATGCCACTGCACTGCATCCTGGGTGACAACGCAAGACTCTGCTGCCAAAATAAAATAAAATAGAATGGAATAGAATAAAATACTTTCCATTGCATCCTCACAACAACCTTCTGAGGTAGTGTTGTTTAACACATGATGAAACAGAAGCACAGAGAGGTTAAGTGACTTGCCTAAGGTCACACAGCACAAAATGACAGAATAAGGATAAAAATGTAAGCATCTGGATCCAGATCTCAATCTCCCCAGGTGGCTTCCTCTCACCTCACTCTCATCTAGTCTCCAAACTCCTCTCCCTCTCCAGTTACCCCAGCAAGGTAGAATTTTGAAATGTATATCTGACCGTATGGCCCCCTTCCTCAAAACCCTCCCAGGACCTTTCATTGTCTTTGGGATGAATAAAGTCCAAAGTCCTTCCAGTAACCATGAGACCACACGTGATCAGACCCTGCTAATGTCTTAAGCCTGATCAAGCACAATCGTCCTTTTCACCGCTGCAGTCCAGAAATGCTGTTTTTCTGTGACTTGGACTCTGTCTGACCCCTCCTGCTGCAGGATCTTGGCTAGTGCTATAACTGCATGGATCTCTCTTCCCCCTCATTTGACTCATCAAGTCTCCCCTAAGGGTCCGCTGATGCCATTCCTCATAGCACAGTATGTTTTCACTCACAGTGGTTGCAATTTTACCTTTATTTCTATGATTCCCTAATTACACTCTATCTTACCTACGTCTTCTGAGCAACGTGAGGGCAGGGACTTGTCTTTGTGCCCCCAGCATCTAGCAAAGTGCCAGACTTATATTTGTCCTTAGTATTTATGGAATAAAGCCTGAAATGTGTGCACTTTGTTTGGGCCCTAATTTAAACAAGCCAACTATAAAGAGTACAATTTTGAGATAATGAGGGAAATTTAAATATGTACTAGGTGTGAGATGATATTCAAAAATAATTATAGGCCGGGCATGGTGGTTCACACCTATAATCCCGGCACTTTGGGAGGCTGAGGCAGGAGGATCGCTTGAGCCCAGGATTTCGAGGCAGCAGTGAGCTATGATGGTGTCAATTCATGCCAGCCTGGGTTACCAAGTGAGTCCCTGTCTCAAAAAAATAAATTAATTTTTAAAAAGTCCTGTGAAAGTGTTAAATGAGTCAAAAAGTAACTCCCGCAACATCAAAGATACATGTGAAAAAATCTGAATACAATAGTTTCTCATGAAATATGACATTAGAAATAAGAACTATTTCTAGTTATAACAGTGATTTTAATATAGTCATTTAAATGTATATGTGTAATTAAATTAACAAAAGCACAAACTTAAAAATAAGTACTTGTTGAATAATTGAGTAAATGCAACAATTTCAAGCTTTGTTTTCCCCCCTTTGGTGACAGAGTCTCGCTCTGTTGCCCAAGCTGAGGTGCCATGGTGCAATCATAGCTCACTGCAGCCAGGGTACTCCTGGGCTTAAGGGATCTTCCTGTCTCAGCCTCCCAAGTAGCTGGTCAAATTTTTTAAACAGGCATCTCAGAGGGCCCCTGCGTGCCTTGGAGGATGCTGGGGACCAAGAGATGAATGAGACACACCTCTGCCCTTTCAGAACTCTCAGGTAAAGGGCAATGTGTGTCTCAGTGAAAGTGTTACGAGGTGGAGGGAAAGCCCAGTCTGGGGGCAGTCAGGGAAGGCTCCCTAGAGGAGGTGTTGTCCACAGTGAGACCTAAAGAATAAGAAGGCATGTACCAAATAAAGAGATGACAGAGAGAAGGGTGTTTCACATGAAGGGCCTAGCATGGGTTAAGGTTTTTGAGCAAAAGAGAAGAGAGTCACCTGCAAGAACTTCCCAGAATTCCCTTGAGCCCCAAGACTAAAGAGTGCTTATTGCCATTGGAGGCTATGAATGATCTGTGAGATGGCGCGGTTCACGTCTCCTCTCCCAGCATGAGAACAAGCCAGGCCATTTCATCCATTCGGCACTACAGGCAAAATGCTTGGGGCCCAGGGACTTTCTAATGGCCTATGCTGAAGTTTGCAACCTGATCAACTCAAATATGTTATTGGTTCCACAATGCTGCAAACAAAACAGCAAAATCGAAATGAACAAACGTTGATCAACAGAACTAGCCAACTGGTCGACTCAACTCCACTTGACTTTTCTGGAGCTACATATAAATTACTTGTCACGTGGGTGCCTCAGTCTAGTCTAGAGATGGTGCAGCATGGGGTCTAAAAAAGAAAGATGCCTTCACAAGCACTATAAGGCAGAGAAACAACATCTGTATTGCCATCAGGGCATTTGTTCTGCCTCGAAGGCTGAGGCGGAAGGATCGCTTGAGCCCAGGAGCTCAAGGCTGCGGTGAGTTTTGTATTTGGGTGTGTCTGTCTGTTTGTTTGTTTGTTTGTTTTGAGACAGAGTATCCCTCCATCACCCAGGCTGGAGTGCAGTGGCACAATCTTGGCTCGCTGCAGCCTCTGCCTCCTGGGTTCAAGCGATTCTCCTGCCTCAGCCTCCCTAGTAGCTGGGATTACAGGCACCCACCCCCACGCCTAGCTAATTTTTGTATTTTTAGAGATGGGGTTTCACCATGTTGGCCAGGCTGGCTTCAAACTCCTGACCTCAGGTGATCCACTCACCTTGGCCTCCAAAGTGCTGGGATTATAGACGTGAACCACCACACCCAGTCCTGAGTTTGGTTTCCTATTACCTGCAGTTACATGCATCCTCACTGAGATACTACTCCATAAATGTTGAATGAGTGTAAATGCACGAGCTATGCTACAGCACAGAATGCTAGCAGGAAGTGCTGGCCTAGGAGCCTGAAGTTGTCAGCAGGGGTCAGACCACACAGGGCCTCAAAAGCCACGCTGGAGCTTTGGGACTCTGTCCAAGAGATGACAAGAAGCTAGGAAATGTTATGAGCAAGGGACAGCCAGGGTCACTGCTGGAAGTCAGAGAGACCTCTCTGGAGCCATGGAAGGATAGGCAGGAGGAGAGAAACTGGAGACCAGGGAGGAAGTGAGGAGAGGGTTCACATGGAAGAGGATGAGACCTGGGACAGGGCTGCGGGGACAGAGAGGAAGGAATGGGGAAGGGAGAGTCAGAGGGCAGGAAGATGGGGCCTGATGGGCTGTGGGAGGGAATTATGGGAGGTGGAAGGATGGCACCAGTGACTGGGTTGGCGGTGGGGCCATTTGAAAATGGAAACCAGGAAGGAGGAGAGCAGCTTTGGGGGAAGATGCTGAGCTCAGGGTGGGAGACATGACAGTGAGGGTACCTAGAAGAAGAATGGCCTCAGAGGTGTTGCTTAGGTCCCAGCAGAGGCTCATGGGAAATGTAGTTCTGAGTCCAGGGCATTGGCCAAGGAACTGTAGAGGCTCGTGGGAAATATCTTTTGAAGTCCGAGGGGGCCGCTCTCCAGGAATCTGGTGAATGTTAGGGGTGGCTTTCACTTTGGAGTGCCAGTGACTCACTTAAGGCCACACTGTGAGCCAGGGCTACTACACACTGCCTGGATGCAGGAAGTCCACCCCTTCCCCAAAGACATAGCTCAGTACCTGCCTCCCTGTGCATGGTGAGGCTGCCCATGGTGGAGGAGCACATGGGCTCCACCTCTGGCTGCATCCTGGGAAGGTGGGTGAGGGATGTCTCAGGAAGGTGGCAAGAGAGGCTCTGACTGGGCCACCCGCCCCAGCTCCTTCTTCCCACCGCTGCCTCCTCTACCTCCTCTTTGAAGCCCCAGGGCAGAATTACAGAGGAACTGGAAGGCTGAGACCACGCAGAGATCTGGGTTCCCCTGACCTCAGGGACTCCCTGTGTGCCCCAATCCCTTCTTTCCCATTTCCCTGTTTTCCCTCCTATCTCTCTCTGTCTCCTAGAGTCCCTTTCCCCACCCCTCTCTCTCCACCTCCCTTCCTCATTCTCTCCCCATCTCTCTGCCCCCCTGCCTCCTCCCCTCTGTCCCCACGTCTCCACCACTCTTTTGCTTGATTTCTCTGCCCCCCTCCTTCCTCCTCTCCTGGGCTCCATCTCTTCAGTCTCCTCCATCAGTTTCCCTGGTACCTCCCCAGGCCCCCGTCCCTCCTTGTCTTCATGGTTTTCTGCCTCTCCCTAACCCCGTCACCCTCTCTCTGTCTTCCCACCTCTCCCCAGTCCCTTTGCCCCATATCTCTCCTCTCCTAGCTGCCTCCACTGCCCCCTTGAGCCCCCCTCCCCTCTGTCATCCCCTTTCTGTTCCCACTTGCCCTCTGCTCATCCCTGCCCAAGCCAGGAACTGGTTAGAAACAGACGAGATTCCAACAGAAACTGGGTTCTCTAGGGGGGAGGGGATGGTGGGCAGGGGGCCTGGTTGCCATGGTGCCTCCAGAGCGGGAGGGGCGGGGGCCTGGACTACTGGGTCTGAGGGAGGAGGGCCTGGGACCTGGACATCTACATCTGAGGGAGGAGGACCTGGGGCCTGGACTCCTGGGTCTGAAGGAGGAGGACCTGGGGCCTGGACACCTGGGGCTGGGGGAGGAGGGTCTGGGGCCTGGACACCTGGGACTGGGGGAGGAGGGGCTGGGGGCCTGGACTCCTGGGTCTGATAGAGGAGAGGATGGGGGCCTGGACTTCTGGGTCTGGGGGCTCCTGGGACCCCTCATGCTAGAGAGAAGGGGTCTAGCCACGTAGGTGCCCGTTCAGCATCCCTTTCTCTGGGTCTGCAGAGCTCTCAGTAGGAATTGTGGGAAAGGAAGCTGGACCTTCCCTTATTTATTTTGTCTGTTCTTGCAGTCTCTGTCTCTGTTACTTGTATCTCTGTTTCTCTCCCTCTCCACATCCAGATGGTCTCTGGACTATTTGCTGTTCCTGCTTACTAAGTATTCGTTCTAGGTAGTGGCACCTTGATTTCCTCAGTGGTGAGCTTAAGAACCAATCTAGGCCGGGCGCGGTGGCTGAAGCCTGTAATCCCAGCACTTTGGGAGGCCGAGACGGGTGAATCACGAGGTCAGGAGATCGAGACCATCCTGGCTAACACGGTGAAACCTCGTCTCTACTAAAAAATACAAAAACACTAGCCGGGCGAGGTGGCGGGCGCCTGTAGTCCCAGCTACTCAGGAGGCTGAGGCAGGAGAATGGCGTAAACCTGGGAGGTGGAGCTTGCAGTGAGCCAAGATCGCACCACTGCACTCCAGCCTGGGCGACAGAGCGAGACTCTGTCTCAAAAAAGAAAGAATCAATCTAGGCTACAAAGTCAACCTTTGGACTTTTGCTGGACCTGTTAGAAAACAGGCTTTTTCCGCTGTGGTTTTGGGGCTGGTCAGAACCGGGGTTGGAGCTCCCAGTGCCACCACATCACCATGCAGGGAGATAACTTGCCTGAGAGCAAAGACAACACGAGGGAAGCATAGTCCGAAGATACAGACAGTTGGATTCCTGGAGATGATTGGAACACCTGGATCCAGCAATGCCTGAAACCCTCATCCACCCAATAAAGTTCCTTTTATGCCTAGGTAAATTTGATTTGAGATTCCGTTATTGGCGATTAAAACAGTCCAGATTGAAATAGTCTTACTCAGTTCTGGGGACCCTGAACTGCCAGAAGACCCCCTCCTGGCATCTTCACATCTCTTTCTGTCCCATCAAGCTGTCTTCCATTTCCAGCCGGTGATTTTATCTCAGTGGCATGGAGGACATTTTTGATTGTCTTGGCCACAGGCACATCTGACCCTCAGCCTATCTGTCTCCAAGTTCCATTACTTTTGCCTCTCACCTCTCTCTGCTCCTTCCTCTCCTCTCTGCTCCTTCCTCTTCTCTCTACTCCCATAGCTCTAGCAGCCATTCAGACCTCATCCTCTCCTGCTGGGACCCTTGCCCCAGCCTCCTTTTTTGTTTGCTTGTTTTTGAGACAGGGTCTCCCTGTGTCCCCCAGTCTGGAGTGCAGCGGTATGATAACAGCCTCGACCTCCCAGGCTCAAGCAATCCTTCAGCCTGTCTCCTGAGTAACGGGGACCACAGGCCCGCACCACTACGCCCAGCTATTTATTTTTAAGATGGAGTCTCACCATGTTGCCCAAGCTGGTCTCAAACTCTGGGGCTCAAGTGATCCTCCCACCACAGCCTCCCAAAGTGCTGGGATTACAGGTGTGAGCCACCATGCCTGGCCCAGCCTCCTTGCCGCCCCATCCTCCATTCTCTCATCCTCATTCCTCTTCCCACAGGTAAGGTTCCAGAGGAGTCTTTCTGTGCCCAGCACTGACCTGCCCCTGCCCTGCTCACAGCCCTCCCAGGGCTCCCCAATGCCTTGGACAAACTTTCAGCCCCTCACCTGGACCGAAAGAGCTGCATGATCTAACCTCACCTCCCTCTCCCAACCTCACCCCTCCAAACATTCTCCAGCTACCCTTTATTAATTATTTTATATAAATAATCCCTCCCACGCATCCCACCTTATTCTGTCTCCACTCCTTCCGTACGCTGTGTCTTCTGCCTGGAATGCTCTTCCAACCTTTCCCCATGTCCCCAAATGCCCTCATCTTTTAATAAGAAGCTCAAGTGCCCCCTCCTCCAAGAAGCCCTCTCTGACTCATCCTCCTACCAGTTGTGTTTTCTGTCTCCTCCCTCTGCCTGTTTTTTATCTGCTCCTTCTCCAGACCTCTGAACACTGCCCCCTGCCCCATCCATCTTGCTCAGAAATTTGTTTCCTGACTCATCTCTGGCTTTCCAGCATCACCCCACACAGGGCCAGGATTCTGGGAAGTTCAGGACACATGAGTTGAATGAATACATGATTATTTCCCTCTATTTCTGGGACCTACACTCAGTAGCCCCCTAACCCCATCTGCCCTGTCCCTCCTGGTCTTCATGAGCCAACATAAGGTGAAGAAGAGAACATGGGCTGTGGCATCAAACATACTAGCATCAAATGCTGCTCCCAGGCTGTGCAATGTCAGGCAAATGTCTTCCCCTCTCTGAGCCTCGTCTTCCTTATATCTTGCCTTCCTCCATCATTCCACCAATGCTACCTTCAAGGGCTGTTGGTGCTTAAATGAAGCAAGGTACAGCAGCATCCCCAAATCTGAGCCAGGCACCAAGGAGGCACCCAAAAGGAGGTCATTTCCTATCAAGTCCTCGGAGTCTGCACCCAGCTTTGGCTGGATGTCTTTGTCTCTCCTCCTCTGCATCTCTCTCTGTTCCTCTGTGTGTCTCTCTTCTTCCCTCTGGGCTTTGGGACTCTGTGTCTCCATCTCTCTGTGCCTCCGTTGCTCTCTGTGTCTTTATCTTTCTTCCCTTCTCTCTGCCTGTCTCTGGAACCCTACCTCATCTCTCTGTGTGTGTGAATTTGAATTTTGAGGGGGTTTGGGTTTTGTCGGGGCAGGGGTTTGAGACAAGGACCCAGGCTGGAGTGTAATGGTGCAATCGTAGCTCACGCAGCCTCAACCTCCTAGGCTCAAGCGATCTTCCGCCTTAGCCTTCCAAGTAGGCGGGACTACAGGCGCACACACCACACCTGGCTAATTTTTGTATTTTTTTGGTAAAGCTGAAATTTCACCATGTTGTCCAGGTTGGTCTTGAACTCTTGAGCTCAAGCTGTCTGCCCGCCTCAGCCTCCCAAAGTGCTGAGACTACAGTGTGTGTGTGAATTTGAATTCCTGTATCACGTTTCTGTATTCCTGTATCTGTCTCTCACTGTCCGCATCTCTATAGATTTCTGTATGTCTCTGTATCTCCATCTTTCTCTCCCTGTCTTTCTCTCTGTACATCTGCCTCTGTCTCCGTCACTCTATTTCCCCATCTCTGTTTCTCTGTCTGCATCTCTCTTTCCTTCCCTTTCTCTCTATATCTCTGTCTCTGCCTCCACCACTTTGCCTATTTCCCTATCTCTCTGCTTCTCTGTGTCTCCACCTCTCTATCTCCTTGCCTGTCTTTCTGCCTTACCCCGACTGACTTCCCTCTGCCACGCACTCCATCTCTCTGGACCATCCCTGTCCCACTTCCTGGCCTGGTGCCCAGTCTAAGACACACATCCCTGAATCAGCGTTTTCCTCCAATTCCACAAATATTGTCAGTGCCACAGTGGCGGCAGGGATGGCAATAGCCCTGGCCAAAGGGTTTGTCTCCCACCTCCCCATTCTCTGTGTTTGCCCTCTCCAGGGGGAGCACCAGAAGAACAAGTGAGTCTGTGTTTACACCCATATGTGCATGCCTCTGAGTGTATCTGCATCTATCTCCAGGCACATTTGGGTGTGAATCTGTAGATATTTGTGAAAACTCATTCAATCAGTCATCCATCCATCCATCCCTTCATCTATTTCTCCATCATCCACCCATCTATCCTCTAACTCTTCATCTATCTATCTAATCATCCAATCATCCCTCCATCTGCCTAACCATCCACTCATCCCTCCCTCTATTTCTCCAAAATCCATCCATCTTTTATCAAATTCTCCATCTGCCCATCTAATCATCCATCCATCCACCCAACTCTCCATTCATCCATCCCTTTATCTATTCTTGCAGCATCCATCCATCATCCTATCATCCACTCATCCATTCATTCCTTCATCTATTTCTCCAACATCCATCCATCCATCCATCCAGCAATCCATCCATCTTCTATCCATTCAGCCACTTACTCATTCACCCCTTCATCCATTTCTGCAGCTTCCATCCATCCCATCCAACCATCCACTCATCCATGCCTTCATCTATTTCTCCAACATCCATCCATCTATCCACCAGTCTATCTGTCCTCTATCCATCCAGCCATTCACTCATCTATCCCTTCATCTATTTCTGCAGCATCCATCTATCCACTCCCACTCTAACTCTTCATCTATCCATCCAATCATCCATGTATCCACCCAACCATCCACTCTTTCATCTATCCATTCCTTCATCTATTCCTCCAACATCCATCTTATCCATCCAGCCATTCACTCATCCACCTATCCGTCTATCCCTTCATCTATCCTTCCAGCATCTATCCAGTCATGCACCCGTCATCATAGATTCATACATTCCTCCACTTATCCATTCACACGTTCATTCAT
Source organism: Chlorocebus sabaeus (assembly GCF_047675955.1). Taxonomy (NCBI): domain Eukaryota; kingdom Metazoa; phylum Chordata; class Mammalia; order Primates; family Cercopithecidae; genus Chlorocebus; species Chlorocebus sabaeus. The sequence continues at coordinate 7,434,967 of NC_132909.1, forward strand.
TCATTCAACCAACCAATATGTATTGAGTGCCTACCATGTGCCAGGTACTGTGCCAGGCAGCTGGAAGAAAGCTATGAACAAAACAAAGTGCTACTCCTACAGAGCTTGTGTGCTCGGCAGTCCTCAAGGTGCCAAACTCCCTCCTGCCCCCAGGTCTTACATGGGCTGTCCCTTCTCCCTGGAGCATTTCCCCTTCCCTCCCTCATCTTCACCACCTGGCTTATGCCCACTCATCCTTCTGAGCTTAGCTGAAAAGTCACTTGCTCAGGAGCTTCCCTGACCTCTCTCAAACACACAACTCAATGGATGTTCCTTCCTAGCATTGATCCTAGTATGAGGATCCTAGTATGTGTAGTTATTTTGATTATTTTCTGTCTCTTCCACTAGACCATGAGCTCTTCCAACCCTGGAATTTTAGTCTATTTTGTTCCCAGCTGAATCCCTGGCGCCTAAAAAAAAAAAAAAAAAAAAATGCCTGGCACACATTAGGTACTCAGAAAGTATTTCTCAAATGACTGCATGAATTGAGTTGAATGAATATGGAAGATTCTATCTCTGTCTCCTGGCTCCCTGTCCGGTGCTCTTTATACTGTTCTATACTCCTAGCAGCAGTAGCAAGGAAGTCCTCAAATGGGTCCTAGATGCAAACAGCATGGTGGCTAAAGGCAAGGGCTCTGGATTCAGATCCACTCCGTTTTTTGAGACAAGGTCTCACTCTGACTGGAGTGCAGTGGCACAATCATGGCTCACTGCACTCCAGCCTGGATGTAAATGCACATCCATCTGGGGGGATGCGACAAAGCACAAGGATGGGACTCTGGGCAGCCTCCATTTCCCCACAGCCTCGACTTCTGGGCTCAAGCAATCCTCCCACCTCAGCCTCCCCCCAAGCAGGTGGGACTACAGGTGTGTGCCACCACGCCCGGCTAAATTTTGTAATTTTCATAGAGATGAGGCCTCACTATGTTGTCCAGGGAAGTCTCGACTCCTGAGCTCACAGGATCTTCCGGCCTTCAGCCTCCCAAAGTGCTGGGATTACAGGTGTGAGCTACTGCACCTGGTCCAGACCCATACAGTTTTTATTTTCCACTCACACTTTCCAGATGTGTGATCTTGGGCAGGGCACTTCCCTTGCTGAGCCTCAATTTCCTCACTTGTCAAGTCCAGCTAAAGTTTAAATGAGCAAATGCATTTCATTTTTAGTTATGACAACACTAAATACTAGCCATTTTTCCTAAGCACCTTCTGTGAATTTAATTTAACCCTCAAAATAACTCAGTGAGATAGAATATGATTCTTTCTTTCTCTCTCTTTCTTTTTTTTTTTTTTTTTTTAGACAGACTTTTGCTCTTGTTGCCCCGGCTGGAGTGCAGTAGCGTGATCTTGGCTCACTGCAACCTCCACCTCCCGGGTTCAAGTGATTCTCCTGCCTCAGCATCCCAAGTAGCTGAGGTTACGGGCATGCGCCACCATGCCCGGCTAATTTTTGTATTTTTAATAGAGACGGGGTTTCTCCATGTTGGTCAGGCTGGTTTCAAACTCCCGACCTCAGGTGATCTGCCAGCCTCGGCCTCCCAAAGTGCTGGGATTACAGGCATAAGCCACCACAGCCAGCCAGAATATGATTTTTAAAAGTAGTATTACCTGCACTTACAGAGAGGGAAACTGAGGCATGGAGAAGCTAAGTAACCCCTCCAAGGTTGCATGGAGATGGGGGCAGCATCCCATCTGGGGTTTTGAATCCCAGTGCTCTGCCCCCAAAGTCACACAACCAGTGCACTATGGCTGCCTCTCAATGCCTGGGCAGCCTTGGAATCTGAGCATCTCTTTGGAAACGTGTCATGGCAGCCTGGCAAGCCCATCTGTGTGCCCATCTCTGAGTGCGTGCATCACGGCATGTCTCTCCCTATGGAACAGGGCTACCTGTGGACCCTGGGCAGGCCCAGTAGGGTTCAAGAGTCGGGCTGTGAGAGTTAGCATCCAGACCTGCACTAGTGTAGGTTTACACCCACGCATGCTTCCCTGGATATAAATGCACATCCATCTGGGGGGATGCAAGAATCCACGAGGAAGGGACTCTGGGCAAACCTGGGAGGCATTTCTGGGGGTGCTGTGGTAGGATAATGACTGTAAAATGCACACATAGGCAGCAGTAGGGGTAGGGTGTAATCTAATTAGAGAGAGGGCCCAGGATGCTTGCTTAAAGTTGTATTTGCAGAAGCAGTAAGCAATTTTTACTTTTAGTTACTTATTTATTTTGACATTTTTATTTCTTGCTCTAAATATTTATTTAATTATTCATATTTATTTTTATTTTTGAGACAGGGTCTCACTTTGTCGCCCAGGCTGGAGCCCAGTGGCGCAATCTTGGCTCACTGCAATCTCCACCTTCTGGGTTCAAGTGATCCTCCTGCCTCAGCCCCCCAAGTAGCTAGGACTACAGGCATGTATCACCACAGCCAGCTAATTTTTGTATTTTTTTGTAGAGACAGGGTTTTGTCATGTTGCCCAGGCTGGTCTTGAACTCCTGAGCTCAAGCGATCCACGTACCTTGGCCTCCCAAAGTGCTACAATTACAGGAATGAGCCACCGCACCTGGCCTGTTTATTCTTGAGATGGGGTCATGCTTTGTCGCCCAGGCTGGATGGAGTGCAGTGGTGCAATCATAGGTCACTGCAGTCTCAAAATCCTGGGTTCCAGCAGTCCCCCCACCTCCGCCTCCTGCGTAGGCACACACCACCACACCCACTAGTTTGCTTTTGTTTTGGTTTTTTGTTTTGTGAGATGGAGTCTCGCTATGTTGTCCAAGATAGTCTCAAACTCCTGGTTTCAAGCGATCCTCCCACTTCGGCCTCCCAAAGTGTTGGGATTTACAGGTGTCAGCCCAGCCTTTGATTTTTTTTTTTTTTTTTTTTTTTGAGACGGAGTCTCGCGCTGTCGCCCAGGCTGGAGTGCAGTGGCGCGATCTCGCCTCACTGCAAACTCCTCCTCCCAGGTTTTTTTTAGTAGAGACGGGGTTTCACCGTGGTCTCATCTCCTGACCTTGTGATCCGCCCGCCTCGGCCTCGCAAAGTGCTGGGATTACAGGCGTGAGCCACCGCGCCCGGCCTTGATTTTTACTTAGAGGTTGTATTTATTTGGATGTCACTGATTGAGGGCACTGAGGGGGCCTCCGAGCCACCTCTCCAGGCTGTGTCGATCTAGATCGAGCTTGTCAAACCCACGGCCTGAGGCCCACATGCAGCCCAGGAGGCTCTGAATGTGGCACAACACAAATTTGTCAACTTTCTTAAAGCATTATGATTTTTTTTTGGTAATTTTTTTTCTTATCAGCTATTGTTAGTGTTAGTGTATTTTATGTGTAGCCCAAGACAACAATGCAGCCCAGGGAAGCCAAAAGATTGGACACCCCTGATCTAGACCTTACCCGAGGGATTTAACCCCCATGGGCCTCAGTTGTCTCCTCTGTGAAATGGGAATGTCATAATTGCACCCAAGTGAAAATTAAATGAGAAAATGCTTTCAAAGCACTTAGCACTTCACCACTTATAGGAAGTGACAATTGCCATTAACTGCTATTAATATACCAGAAACTGTTACTTGCTGCTTTTGAGAAATATTCATTAAGTACCTAGTCGGTAGCAATATTTTATCTACACTGACTGGTTTTTCAAACTGTGGATCCCTTAGGAAATAAGTTTATGGTGTGTATTTTGCTGACGAGGAAACGGGGCCTCAGAGCAAGAGGCGCACACAGGCAGGAGTTGGCCCAGGTGGGATTCAAACCCAGGTCCCTGCTAATACCGCTATCCTGGCTGTGGCACCTGTACCTTTGAGTCTCAGCTGCCGCTCCCACCACCGGCCTTCAAAGCGGCTCAGGTGGGAGGGCCTGAAGTCCTGGGTTCCTGGGAAGAGGGGCCTGGGGTCCCTGGACTTCCACCTCTGTGAGATAGCGGGACGGAGACCCTGGAGAAGCAGCACGTCACGATCCCAGATCTCTGGGTCCCCAGTGTGGAAACGCACTGGGTCTCTGCTGCCTTGGTCCCGGGAAATCTCCCTGCTTCCTTGCTGAGGCCAAGTGATTTCGGCTTTCTTGCCGCGGGTTCGGAGTGGGGAAAAGAGGGAGTGCAGGGGGAGGAGCCGCGGACCTGCGACAGTGGCGAGGGGAGGAGCCGAGCCGGCACCGCGGCGGGCGCGCGGGGCTGCGGCGGCGGCGGCGGCAGCGGCGGCTCCGGGTGAGTCCGCTCCTCCCCCTCCCCCTGCCAAAGCCCCAGCCCCAGCCAGATCCCGGGGGTCGGCCCCGGCGCATGGGGGCGGGGTAGATGCAGAGGCGCGTGGATCTTGGGCCGGGGAGTGGGAGCGCTGCAGCCCTCTCTGGCCACCCCGGGGGAGGGGCACGTGGCCCTGGAAGGGGGTCCCGAACACCTGGGTGTACCCCACCCGTCGCCCACCTATCTCCAGCGCGGGGAAATCGTTTCCCCATTCCGTGGCCCCTGAGGAATTAGGGCTCCGTGGCTTTTCGAAGTCCTGGACATTGTTCCCCTCCCCTGCAGCGTCTTGGGACCCCAGCATCTTAACCCCCCCACAACCTTAAAAAAAAAAAAAAAAAAAAAAAATTCCCATCCTCTCTGCAGCCCGGAGAGGCATTAAGGACTTCAACTCCCAGCAGCCCTGCAGCTCCGTGTCTATGAAGCCGCAGCAGCGCGAGCGCGAGGCCTGCCGGGAATTGTAGTCTCTAACCCCTTAACGGGAGCTGGGGGCCCTAAGGTGGGAGGGGGTGGCCGGGCTCCCAGTGGGTCGCCTGGGGTAGGGCAGCCGGCTCGAGCAGGACAAAATGTGACTCTTAAGCTGAGCTTTTTCTCCTGGCCTCAGCCCCCAGATCAGACTTCCCCTCTCATTACCCGGCGCGTGGGAACGGGTCCACAGTCCCTTGTCCGCCCTACAACCCCCATGGGCTGCCGCCCGCCGCCGCCTCGGCTGCCACCCAGGACACGGCAGAGATAAGCGCAGGTGAGTGTGACCATGCCTGTCTTAGAGTCCTGGCCTTCTGCAGCACCCCCACGACACCTGTCCATCTGTGAGCCCTGGTCTGTCTGTTCCTAATTCCCCTGCATCCCCTTCAACCCATCTTGATGCCTGGCTCCGAGCCATGTGTCACTAATTCCCCCTCTCCTCACATCCACCTCTCCTTCCTAGCCTCCTCTCATTTATGTGCTCATTGAACCTTCCCTCATGAACCCATGTCTGCCTGCCCGGCCCTCCTCTCTCCTTTTGTCTGTGATCTCTAGCCATCATCTACTGTCCTTTATTTCCGCACCCATCCATGCTCCCATTCGACCATTTCTCTTTCAAAGATATTTCTGCCCACACTCCTGCCTGCCCCTCTTCACCGTCTCTTGTCCCCTTGTCTCTCGAGCCCCTGTGAATTAATTACACCTCAGTTCATTCCTTGCCACTGTCCATCCCAAGTCTCAATCCTTGACTTTCCTTCTAGCCTGCCTGTTCACCTCTTCATCTCTTCCGAGCCTCAGTCTGCCCTTCACATTATCTCTGTCTCCCCTCCCTGTCTGTCTCCCTCCCTCAACTTGGTCCCCATCTCTGCATCTCCACCTTTCCACCCCCAGGCTCCCACCGTGCCTGTTCACCTCCTATCTCTCTAGCGGCATCCATCCTTCTCTCCTGGCCCTCCCTGCGTCCACCCCACTCTGGCCTCCTTGGTCCCTGGACCCTCCAAGTGCTTTCCTACCCTAAGTCCCTGCTCATCCTGTTCCTGCCATCTAAAATGCCTTTCTCTAAAATGCTTTTCCCCACCCCGGCGCCACTGTCCCCCGCCTGTGGCTGGCTCCATGTCATCCTTCAGGTCTGGGAGAGCCCTCCCTGACCGTCCCCCTCTGAGTTCCTTTGTGATGCATCCTCCGGCTGTGTCCTGTGGAGTGCTTCTGACAGTCAGTCTGAGAATGACAGGTTTGTGTATGTGTTTTTGTTTGCTTGTTTACTCTATGTCTCCTCTCGTTGGATTGTGACACCAGGAGGTCAGGGAACTCCAGGACCTTGTTCTCTGCTGGATTCGCAGCAACCAGCACAGCACGTAGGGCGCAGTTGGTGCTGGAGGGATGTTTGTTGAATGAATGAATGATGAATGGCTGGCACCTTGTCTGCTCATCCCTAACTCCTGTTCCTTCATCTGTGCAGCCCTAATCTTTGTTTCCTCATCTGTCCATCCCTTTATTTGTGTATTCTCATTCTTAGTCCCTTCACTGCCCTTCTCCGTCTCTTCCTCCTTGTCCATTTGTCCCTATTCTCTGTCCTCTACTCCCTTCACACCATCTCTGTCCCCTTGACGTACCCAGTCCCTGTTACTATCTCCATCCCTAATTTCTGCCCACTTGTCTGTCCACTCCTAATTCCTTTTCCTTGTCCATCCCTCTCTAACACCTGTCACCTTGTCCTTCCTCAAATCTCCATCCCTAATCCATCTGCCCCTAATCTCTGTCCCCTTTGCCCATCCTTCCTTTGCTCGGTGTCTCCTTCCACCCTTATCTCCACACCTGCCCACCCTGCTCTCCCATTCTGTTTCCCATCTGCACCCTTGCCCCATCCCTCCCACGCACAGGACCAGACGGCCACCATGTCAGGAGACTACGAGGATGACCTCTGCCGGCGGGCACTCATCCTGGTCTCAGAGCTCTGTGCACGGATCCGAGATGCTGACACCAGCAACAGGTGCCAGGAGTTCAATGACCGAATCCGAGGCTATCCCCGGGGTCCAGATGCAGGTCAGCACCCCTGCCTGTCTTGGCCAACCCCCTGCCTGCACTATGGCCGGGCAACTCGGAGCAGAACTGCTCAGCTTTCCATCACTTGCGGGGTCAGTCCCTTGCAGAGTCTTGCCCCCATCCTGCCTGCTGCTGCTCCTCTCCCAAATCTGTGATCCAAGGAGAAGGAGCTGTGTGGTCCGCTTTTTGAGTTTTGCCCTGTGGGCCTCCCTCTGACTACCACCACCAAATGCCTCCTTCAGATATCTCTGTGCACCTTGTGTAAATCTCAGGCTCTTGAGTCAGACTGACTTGTTTGGGTTCAAGTTCCATCTCCCTGACTTTTTAAATAACTGCATGGCTGTAGGTAAGTGACTCTACTTCTGGGCCTCAGTCTTCTCATCCGGAAAATGGGGATAATAAAAGGGATGCTTCATCGAGCAGATGAAAGGCTTAAATGATGCAACACCCAGGAAGCACTTAGAACAATGCTGGGCACGCAGTGGTCATTCATTCGATGCTGGGATTCGCTTACTGGGCACCCACTGTGGTCCAGGCAGCACGCGAGGCCCTTTGCACATCTCAATGATTACTCATTGAGACAGTGACCCTTTGTGGAACATACAATCCCCATTGTCAACAGAGGAAACTGAGGCTGAGAAGGGTGAAGTGACCTGTCCAAGGTCACACAGCTGGAAAGCAGCAGGGTTCTGGGAACAAAGAAACATTATGAGTGCCGTTGCTCAGATGAGGAAACGCTGACGAGAGGGAGCATGTGCTGAGTGATTACAACCACAGTCACACCTGCTGAGCCCCAGGGCAGGGCCTGGCACCTCACGTGCAGGATGTCCAGGTGACAGTCATGAGGGATAAGGCCGAGAGAGCAGCGGTCACTTGCCCAGAGGCTTGATGGTAGCAGAGGCAGAACTGAATCCTGTGTAGTCTAGTACAGCACTGTAGTTTGGGGGTCCTCACGACCACCATCAGCTTCAATGATTTGCTAGAATCATTGACTCACAGAACTCAGGAAACTGTTTTTGTTTGTCTGTTTGTTTGTTTTTGAGAGAGTTTCACTCTTGTTGCCCAGGCTGGAGTGTAACAGTGGGATCTCAGTTCACTGCATCCTCCGCCTCCCAGGTTCAAGTGACTCTCCTGCCTCAGCCTCCCAAGTAGCTGGGATTACAGGTGCCCACCACCACACCCAGCTAATTTTTTTTGTATTTTTAGTAGAGACAGGGTTTCATCATGTTGGCCAGGCTGGTCTCGAACTCCTGACCTCAAGTAATCCGCCTGCCTCAGCCTCCCAAAGTGCTGGGATTACAGGCATAAGCCACCGTGCCTGGCCGGAAACTGTTATACTCATGGTTATGATTTATTACAGTGAAACGATACAGACTGAAGTCAGTAAAGGGAAGAGGCACCCAGGGCAGAATCCAGGACAGAGCAGGTGTGAGCTTCCAGTCATCCTCTCCCAGTGGAGTGACATGGACAGTGCTTAATTTTCCCAGCAATGACGTGTGACAGCATGCACAATCTATTACGAACCGGGGAAGCTCACCTGGGCCTTGGTGTGCAAAGGTTTTTATTGGGGGCCAGTCCCATATACGTGGCTGATTGCTGGTGTGGCTGACTTCAGTCTCCAGCTCCTCCAGAGGTTGAGCCGGAGGCCTCCAGCATACATCACAGTGTTAGCATAGACTATGCCGCGTGATCCAAGGCTCCAGATAAACAAAGACACTCTAATCAGGCAGGACATTCCCTGGGCTTAGAAGTTCCCTCCCAGGAGCTGATCAAGGGCCAAACCTTTCTCTGCACAAGGCGAATCTTCTACTGCCCAACTACACCACCTCTCCACGCCCAAATAGCTCCCCAGTCTGTGCAGACAGGAATGGCGAACCTGTCAGGGTGTGTGGGATCCATGTTCTGAGTTGAACAGGGTCTGAATCAGGCTGGCAGTAGGGGAAAGCATCTGTTTAATTTTTCTCCATAATGACCCTGTTTTCTCAACTCACCCTGTGTTCAGGAGGCTCATAAAGTCCTTGCCTCTGGTTTCTAACAGGCCTCCCAGAATGCTCAGTGAGTGTTGGTTACTTAAAAAGGAGCACTCTGGGCCGGGTGCAGTGGCTCACACCTGTAATTTCAGCACTTTGGGAGGCTGAGGTGGGTGGATCACGAAGTCAGGAGATTGAGACCATCCTGGCTAACACAGGTGAAACCCCATCTCTACTAAAAACACAAAAACAAAAAATTAGCCGGGCATGGTGGTGGGCACCTTAGTCCCAGCTACTCGGGAGGCTGAGGCAGGAGAATGGCATGAACCCAGGGGGCGGAGCTTGCAGTGAGCCGAGATCGCACCACTGCACTCCAGCCTGGGTGACACAGCGAGACTCCGTCTCCAAAAAAAAAAAAAAAAAAAAAGGAGCAGTCTGGCCAGGCATGGTGGTGCATGCCTGTAATCCCAGTACTTTGGGAAGCTGAGGTGGATGGATCTGAGGCCAGGAGTTCGAGACTAGCCTGGCCAACATAACAAAACCCCATCTATTCCAAAAGTACAAAAATTAGCCAGGCGTGGTGGTGCCCACCTGTTGTCCCAGCTACTCAGGAGGCTGAGGCACAAGAAGTACTTGAACCTGGGAGGTAGAGGCTGCAGTGAACTGAGATCACACCACTGCACTCCAGCCTGGATGACAGAGCAAGACTGCCTCCAAAAAAATAAAATAAATACATAAATAAATAAAGCACCCTAAGAGGGAGGGGAGAAGGAAACCCAGAGTTCTGCCAGTGCCTGGTATGTGTCCCTGCAGGGCCACTTCCTCTCTCTCAGAGCCTGTTTTCTCATATGTAAAACGGGATAAGTCATTTCAAAGTTATATAATGTCATAAGGATTAATGTCACACACCACTATAGCCTCACTAAGCAGTACAGGACAAGAAGGCATCCCTTTCCTGCTGTGTGTCGCCTAATGTAACTGCACACAGCCGTTCCACTCAGCTGTCCTTGCTGGCAATGGCCTTCCTACCTGCTTCCCCACCATAATCCACTGTCTGTTTGGAGTAGGGATTTTCCCCTTCACTTTGCCAACATCCAGAAGTCTATTTCAAAATAAATTCCCATTCCTTGAAGGTCATTTCTGAAAAACCCCACTCCTGGTACCAATTACTGAAGAAGCCCAAAACCTTTGGTTGTAAGAACAATTCTGTACTTGGATTTCTCTGCAAGGCATATCAGCACATATGTGGCATTCAGATTGTGTTAGCTATGGTGTTGATGGTGTTGGACACACATGGTGGCAGCAATAGGATTTATTATTCTAATAAAAATTCACATTTAAACTACCATTTATTGGGAAGCATTGAGGTGTGATAGCATCATGGTGAAGACCATGGGCTTTGAAGCCAGGCTTCCCAGGCTTAAATCCTGACTCTACCACCTACCAGCTATGAACTTTGAGCAGGTGATTACAGGTATACTGATCTCAGTTTTCTTTTGTGGAAAACAGGGATAAATATGTTGCTAACCTCATGTAGTGCCTGGCAGGCTTAAATAACCTGACCCCTATAAAGTACTGAGATATCTGGTATGTAATCACCCCTCAAGATATGTTTGTTATTATCTTCCACATGTGATTTACCTTCTGCATTCCTTCAAACTACTATAAGAGAGAAGAACTGATTTTTCCTACTTGGGAAATGGGAAGTGTAAGGTTCAGAGTGGTTAAGATACGTTCCCAAGGCCACACAGCAAGCGTGATTTAAACCCTGAGCTGCCTAACTGTGTCATGCAGGGTCCCTGCTTCCTTGACCATCTCTGAGCATTTTGCAGGACCTTGGTGCTACTTCACATGTTGTGTTCTCTTATAGAGAGGCACCAAAGTCTAGTGATTAAGAGAATAAAATCTGGAGACAGACTGCTGGATTCAAATCTCAGATCTGTCATTTGTTACTTGTAAAGCTTTAAACAAATCACTGAATCTCTCTGTGTCTCAGTTTCCTCATCTTTAAAATGGTTATGTAGAAATACTGGGCTGGGCACAGTGGCCACATCTGTAATCACAGCACTTTGGGAGGCCAAGGTGGGAAGATTGCTTGAGGCCAGGAGTTCGAGACCAGCCTGGGCAACATAGCAAGACCTCATCTCTACAAAAAAATTTAAAAGTTAGCCAGGTGTGATAGCAAGTACCTGTAGTCCCAGCTTCTTGGGAGGCTGAGGTAAGAGGATTGCTTGAGCCCAGGAGTTCGAGGGTGCAGTGAGCTATGATCATGCCACTGCACTCCAGCCTGAGTAACAGATTCCATCTCTTTAAAAAAAAAAAAATACAATACTTACCTTGTAGAGTTGTAGAACATATATTAAGTAATATGTGTAAAGTGCCTGGCACTTGCGATTGCATGGACAATTGCATGACAAATATGAAGGGTTAACTCTTTGGGGACAGCAGAGGGAGGAGGTACTGTGACCCCATCCTGACCCCTACCTCTGTCCTCATTCTCTCCAGACATCTCCGTGAGCCTGCTGTCGGTCATCGTGACATTCTGTGGCATTGTCCTTCTGGGTGTCTCTCTCTTCGTGTCCTGGAAGTTGTGCTGGGTGCCCTGGCGGGACAAGGGAGGCTCGGCAGTAGGTGGTGGCCCCCTGCGCAAAGACCTAGGCCCTGGTGTTGGGCTGGCAGGCCTGGTAGGCGGCGGCGGGCACCACCTTGGTGCTGGCCTAGGTGGCCATCCTCTGCTGGGTGGCCCACACCACCATGCCCACACCGCCCACCATCCACCCTTTGCTGAGCTGCTGGAGCCAGGCAGCCTGGGGGGTTCTGACACCCCTGAGCCCTCCTACTTGGACATGGACTCGTATCCAGAGGCTGCAGCAGCTGCAGTGGCCGCTGGGGTGAAACCGAGCCAGACATCCCCTGAGCTGCCCTCCGAGGGGGGAGCAGGCTCTGGGTTGCTCCTGCTGCCCCCCAGTGGTGGGGGCTTGCCCAGTGCCCAGTCACATCAGCAGGTGACAAGCCTGGCACCCACCACCAGGTGAGAGAGGATACTGGGCTGGGGGTCCACTCTGAACTTCTGCTCCTCTTCTGTGTCTCTTTCCCATCTATGGTTCTTATGGGTTCGGGATTTGGAGGGAAATCGGGGTATTGACTCATGGATCTTAGGGAAAGAGGAGGGTGGGGCCCTAGACTCCTGGATCTGAGGGAGTTTGGGGCTATGGGGTCTAGACCCCTTGGACCCGAAGGTGAAGGGGACTGGGGGCCTGAATTCCTGGGTCCAGAGGGAGGAGACTGGGGAAAGGACTTCAGGACAGGAAAGTAGAGGAGAATGAGGTTGGATCCCCAAATCCCTGTGGCACAAGGCAATTCACCCCCTTTCACTCTAAGCCAGGATTGGTAGTGGGACCTGGAGTTCCTTCATTCATTATTCCTCAATATACCTGTAAATGTATATTGAGCACTAATATAAACTAGGCCTGAGCAGAGTGTTAGGAAAACACCGGACTCTGCCCTGCTGTTACTCACAGTGCAGGGGAGGCGGCCCCCAGACTGGCTGTCCTGGTGTAGCTGGGCTGGTGAGGCAGGAAAGCGGCTCAGGGGACCACAGCTGGGAGAAGGCTGGAAGCTTCCTGGAGGTGGAGGTGTCTCAGCTGAGACCCGCAGGCTGAGGGAGAGTTAGTCAGGCAAAGAGGCAGGGCTGTGACCTGGGCATTCCAGGTGAAGGGAGCGGCCCAGGCAAAGACAAGAGGAGAACGAGATCATAGTGCATTGTGGGGACAGCCCACACCAAGGGGACAGCCAGGGCACCATGCCTTAGTCACCAAGGCATGAGAATAAGTTTGAAAAAAAGAAAACTTCAGGCTGGGCACGGTGGCTCATGCCTGTAATCCCAGCACTTTGGGAGGCCGAGGTGGCCAGATCACTTGAGGTCAGGAGTTCGACACCAGCCTGGCCGATATGGTGAAACCCCGTCTCTACTAAAAATACAAAAAATAATAATAGCCAGGCGTGGTGGTATGTGTCTGTAATCCCAGCTACTCAGAAGGCTGAGACAGGAGAATCTCTTGAACCCAGGAGCCAAGATTGCACACTCTACTCCAGCCTGGGTGGCAGAGCGAGACTCCCTCTCAAAAAAAAAAAAAAAAAAAATGAAAAGAAAAAAGAAAACTTGAGAGATGTGGCTATGGACACCAGACCACACGGGGCTTTGAGTGCCAGGCTGAGGCTCTGGGACTTTGTCCTGAGGGCACTGAAAAGCCATGGGAGGGCTGTGAGCAGGGGAGGGGCAGAGTCAGCTCTGGGTATAGAAGGAACCCTCTGGGGCCACATGGGGTGGGCTGGAGGGAGACACTGGAGGCTGAGAGTTCAGGAGAGGACAAGGCCTGAGCTGTGACCAGGACAGTGGGGACAGAGAGGAGAGACAGCCGGGGAGATTAAGAGAAGGGCAGAAGAGGGTTCAAGGAAGGTCTGTGTTATGTGGGGCGTCGGGGGTCCATGGAGAAGCATCCTGGGTCACCAGCTTGAGGCCCAAAGGAGGTTACTGAAAGCTGGTGCATTCACAGGTATAGGCTGGAGCTAGCTTTGAAATGGGGAGAATGAGACCGGGCGCGGTGGCTCACGCCTGTAATCCCAGCACTTTGGGAGGCCGAGGCAGGCGGATCATCTGAGGTCAGGAGTTTGAGACCAGCCTGACCAACATGGTGAAACCCCGTCTCTGCTAAAAATATAAAAATTAGCCAGGTATGGTGGCACACACCTGTACTCCCAGTTACTCGGGAGGCTGAGGCAGGAGAACTGCTTGAACCTGGGAGGCAGAGGTTGCAGTGAGCCGAGATCATCCCTTTGCACTCCAGCCTGGGCGAGAAGAGCAAAACTCCGTCTCAAAAAAGAAGGAAAGAAGGAAAGAAAGAAGAAAGGGAGGGATGGAGGGAATGCCCCCAGATACCAATGGGGAAACTGAGGCTCAGAGAGCCCAGTGGCTCCCTCAAGCTCACACAGTGAGCAAAGGAGGGCACTTGTGGCCACCTGGCTGGGGGACAGAGGGAAAGGCAAGGAGGAATCTCTGAAGTGTCTGTATGCAAAGATCAGAGTCACTGACCTCACCTTGGTCTCCCCCACCCCCTACAGGTACCCAGCCCTGCCCCGACCCCTCACCCAGCAGACTCTGACCTCCCAGCCGGACCCCAACAGTGAGGAGCGGCCACCCGCCCTGCCCTTACCCCTGCCTGGCGGCGAGGAAAAAGCCAAACTCATTGGGCAGATTAAGCCCGAGCTGTACCAGGGGACTGGCCCTGGTGGCCGGCGGGGTGGGGGGGCCCCAGGCTCCGGAGAAGCAGGCACAGGGGCACCCTGTGGCCGCATCAGCTTCGCCCTGCGGTACCTCTATGGCTCAGATCAGCTGGTGGTGAGGATCCTGCAGGCCCTGGACCTCCCTGCCAAGGATTCCAACGGCTTCTCAGACCCCTACGTCAAGATCTACCTGCTGCCTGACCGCAAGAAAAAATTTCAGACCAAGGTCCGGAGCAGCAGGCTGGACACCGGGGTCCCACAGAGAGGGAGCTAGGAGTCTGGACTCCTGGGTCTGAGGGAGGATGAGCTGGGGTCTGGACTCCTGGGTCTGAGGGAGGAGGGGCTGGGGGCCTGGACTCCTGGGTCTGAGGAAGCAGCGGCTGGGGGCCTGGACTCCTGGGTCTGAGGGAGGAGGGGCTGGGGGCCTGGACTCCTGGGTCTGAGGAAGCAGCGGCTGGGGGCCTGGACTCCTGGGTCTGAGGGAGGAGGGGCTGGGGGCCTGGACTCCTGGGTCTGAGGAAGCAGCGGCTGGGGGCCTGGACTCCTGGGTCTGAGGGAGGAGGGGCTGGGCCTGGACTCCTGGGTCTGAGGGAGGAGGGGCTGGGCCTGGACTCCTGGGTCTGAGGGAGGAGGGGCTGGGCCTGGACTCCTGGGTCTGAGGGAGGAGGGGCTGGGGTCCTGGACTCCTGGATCCTGTGGAGGAGGGGCTTATAGGCATGGTGTCTTGTCTCCTGTCACCCACCACCACCAGGTGCACAGGAAGACCCTGAACCCGGTCTTCAATGAGACGTTTCAATTCTCGGTGCCCCTGGCCGAGCTGGCCCAACGCAAACTGCACTTCAGCGTCTATGACTTTGACCGCTTCTCGCGGCACGACCTCATCGGCCAGGTGGTGCTGGACAACCTCCTGGAGCTGGCCGAGCAGCCCCCTGACCGCCCGCTCTGGAGGGACATCGTGGAGGGCGGCTCGGTCAGTGGCCCCCTCCCCTGACCTTCCCCTTCCCAGGGCCCTGAGCGCCCCCCGGGTTGCAAGTCCCCTGCCTTCAGACTTCATAACTTCCTCACTTCCTGTCCCCGCATTTTTCTGTTAAAATGTATCACACTGGGGAAGATTGCAAACTTACAGGCAAGAATAGAGAATGGGCCGGGCACCGTGGCTCATGCCTGTAATCCCAGCACTTTGGGAGGCTGAGGCAGGCAGATCACTTGAGGTTGGGAGTTCAAGAGCAGCCTGGCCAACATGGAGAAGCCCCATCTCTACTAAAAATACAAAAATTAGCCAGGCGTGGTGGCGTGTGCCTGTAATCCCAGACACTCGGGAGGGAGAATCGCTTGAACCCAGGAAGTGGAGGTTGCTGTGAGCAGAGATCATGCCATTGCACTCCAGCCTGGGCAACAAGAGTGAAACTCTGTCTCAAAAACAAAACAAAACAAAAAACAACAGAGAATGATACAATAGACACCCTTCCTCTCCTCAACGTCGCCAAATATTAGCATCAGGCCTGGATCCGATTTTCCAACCTCCCACCCCCTTTGCCATCGGATGCCTTCCCGCCTCAACCCCATGACTTCTCCCCTCTCATCCCAGACTTCTGACCTTCCAACTTCCTGACTTTCCAAGTTCTGGACTTCTAGAAGCCCCAATCCCTCTCTAATCTCTGAACTTCTGAATTTTCCCAACCCCTGACATGGGAACTCTTTCATATTCTCACCCTCTGTTTTTTTCGTGGTCCCTGCCCAAATCCTGATAGCCTGATCCCCCAGGCCTCCGTCATCCTGGGATCCCCAATATCCAGACACTCCCCAATTCTCCCAGCATCCAGATTACAGGGCCCAATGGCCTCTTCCTTATTCCTTATGACCCCTGCCCTCTGGCACCTCGTTGTCCCTGTACCTCCAATCCCTCCCCAGCCCCACTCTTAGGTACTTGTTGTGTGTGTGTCCTGAGCTCTTCTGCCCCAACAAATCTCAGATCCTCAACTCTACAGCGCCCCCACTCCAATCTGATCTGTGGATTATCCAGCGCTCCAGTTCTCTGCCGAGCTGGGGTAGCTGTGTGTGTGTTGTGGGGAGGGTGGCCTTCACATCAGGAGAGGACTAGATCTCCTCAAGGTCCTTTCCTTCTCTGAGCCTCAGTTTCCCCATCTGTCCAATGACAGATGTCCAGTTGAGCTGGGTGCCTATAGCTCTTACTCGAGGCTGCTTCATGGTGCTCTCCCCAGTCTTCCTGCTTGGCCCCCCAAGCCCAGCCTTTAGGATTGAAGTGCCCATTTCCAAGGTCCCTGTTCCCAGGGCCCCGTGGGTTCCACCAGCTCCTACTCCCGGTCATCAGCCATGACAGCCCCATGCCAGGGCCTTCTCTCTGTATCCATACTGGCCTCATTCTTGTGCTCACCCTTCTCATTTTCTCTCTCCATCGTCATCACTTGAGGTTTTCCTCACTCATTCCACTGATTCATATATTCTCTCTCTCTCTTTCTCTCTCTCTCTCTCTCTTTTGAGTCAGAGTCTCCCTCTGTCACCCAGGCTGGAATATAGTGGTGCAATCTTAGCTCACTGCAACCTCCACCTCTTGGGTTCAAGTGATTCTCCTGCTTCAGCCTCCCAAGTAGCTGGGATTACAGGCATGCGCCACCACACCCGGCTAATTTTTGTATTTTTAGTAGAAACGGGGTTTCGCCATGTTGGCCAGCCTGGTCTCGAACTCCTGAGCTCAAGTTATCCTCCCACCTCAGCCTCCCAAAGTGCTTGGATTACAGGCATCAGCCACTGCACCCAGCCTTCATTCATTTCTTCAACCACTGTTTTTTCAGGAGCAGGGCCTAGGGACCCCAGACAGCCCTCGGCAGCTCCAGGTCTAGGTGGCTGGGCCTTGTGTCAGGGGCTAGGGTTATGGGGAGGCACAGGAGGAGCTGTGCGGGGCTGTAGGGGAGCTGGGAGCTTGTGGAACGAGGAGAGGCTCAAAGGTCAAGGAGGAGATAGAGGGAAGAATGTTCTGGCAGAGGGGCAGCCTGGACAGAGGCCCTGACGGGAGTGAGTGGGGAGTCCAGAGTCCTGGGCTGGCGCAGCTGGGAGGCTGCAGGGCTGGGCCGGGTTGGTCAAAGCTCCCAGCTAGCTCCAGCATGGCTCCGGCCTGTGTGTCAGGGTTGGGGGCGGTCCTGGAAACTTCAGTGGAGGCTGATGATTCTGCCCTCTCTCAGGCTGGTTTGTGTGTGTGTGTCTCTGCTCCGTCTTTGTCCCACTCTGTCTGAGTCCGTCTCTCTCTGTCTCTCTCTCTTGCGGTGCAGGGACTAGGGGGTCTAAGTCTAGGTTTCTCTCTCACTCTCTGGTCTCTGTCCCTCCACTTTAGTTCTAGGTAACTATCACTGTCTCTGGGTCTTTATACACCGCAACCCACTGTCTCTGTCCCTCTCTCTCCGGACCTCTGTCTCTCTCTGGGTCTCTCTCTCTATATCTCTCTCTTTCTCTCTCTGGGTCTCTGTACTCCCTCTCTCTAGGTCTCTATCTCTCTGTCTCTGGGTCTCTGTCTCCCTCTCTCTCTGGGTCTCTGTCCCCCTCTCTCTCTCTGGGTCTCTGTCCCCCTCTCTCTCTGGGTCTCTGTCCCCCTCTCTCTCTCTGGGTCTCTGTCCCCCTCTCTCTCTGGGTCTCTGTCCCCCTCTCTCTCTGGGTCTCTGTCCCTCTCTCTCTCTGGGTCTCTGTCCCCCTCTCTCTCTGGGTCTCTGTCTGTCTGCCTCTGGGCCTCTGTCCCTCTGACTTTAGAACTTTGCCTGTGGGTCTGTCTTTCCAGCTGCATCCCTCAGTGTTTTGGCTTCTGTCTCAGTCTATTTCTCTCTGTGTTTTCTCTCTCTCCCACCTTCTCTCTCTCTCCCCTCACTCATGCTTCTTCCAATCTTCCCTACAGAACAAATAGGCTTTGACGGTCATGGGCAGCTGTGGCCAGGGAGTTACTGGGTCTTGGCCCAGAGTCAGATTGTTAAGTGGATGGGAAGCGTGAGCCCGGATGTCAGGGTGGAGAGCGGGAGGCTCCAATGGGAGAGAAAATCAGGGAGAGTTGAAGAGGGGCTGAGGCAAGATATCACTGACCTTTTCCCCACCTGCAGGAAAAGGCAGATCTTGGGGAGCTCAACTTCTCACTCTGCTACCTCCCCACGGCCGGGCGCCTCACCGTGACCATCATCAAAGCCTCTAACCTCAAAGCGATGGACCTCACTGGCTTCTCAGGTGAGGATCGTGGATCTGAGGGAGGAGGGGCCGGGGGCCTGGACTCCTGGGTCTGAGGGAGGAGGGACTGGGGATCTGGACTCCTGGGTCTGAGGGAGGAGGGGCTGGGGATCTGGACTCCTGGGTCTGAAGGAGGAGGACCTGGCGTCTGGACTCCTGGGCCTGAGGGAGGAGGGGCTGGGGGTCTGGGGTTCGGGACCTCTGGGTCTGAGGGAGGAGGACCTGGCGTCTGGACTCCTGGGCCTGAGGGAGGAGGAGCTGGGGGTCTGGGGTTCGGGACCTCTGGGTCTGAGGGAGGAGGGGCTCGGGGACTGGGGTCCTGGACGCCTAGGTCTGAGGGAGGGAATCTCTGTTCCTTGCTTCATTGCTGTTCCCAGACCCCTACGTGAAGGCCTCTCTGATCAGCGAGGGGCGGCGTCTGAAGAAGCGGAAAACCTCCATCAAGAAGAACACGCTGAACCCCACGTACAATGAGGCGCTGGTGTTCGACGTGGCCCCCGAGAGCGTGGAGAACGTGGGGCTCAGCATCGCCGTGGTGGACTACGACTGGTGAGGGGCGCGGCCCGGGCGGGGGGCAGGCAGGAGGGCTGGGATGGGGACAGGCCCTCCCACCGCCCTCCTCTGGTCTTTACCGACCCCAACCCCCAGCATCGGGCACAACGAGGTGATCGGCGTGTGCCGCGTGGGCCCCGACGCTGCCGACCCGCACGGCCGCGAGCACTGGGCGGAGATGCTGGCCAACCCCCGCAAGCCCGTGGAGCACTGGCATCAGCTAGTGGAGGTGAGTGGGGTCCCACACCCACCCCTGACAAGCACCCGTGCGCCCTCGGCCCCTTCATCCATACAATGAACGCCCTGCATGTTTATGAGCCACAGAACCAGGCATCCTCGGTTTCAATCCCTGCTGTGCCAACTTCAGCTGTGTGGCTTAGAGCCAGTTACCCAAGCGCTCCGTGCCTCAGTTTACCCACTAGGAAGTGGGACTGTTGATAGCATCTTCTGTTAGGATAGAGGTGAGATGTGCTGAGTTAAACGTTCTGTAAGTGGTCGCCGCTGTTGTTACCCATGAGGCTAAGCTGAAAATAGAGGGGGCCGGGCGCGGTGGCTCACGCCTGTAATCCCAGCACTTTGGGAGGCCGAGGCGGGCGGATCACCTGAGGTCAGGAGTTCAAGACCAGCCTGACCAACATGGAGAAACCCCTGTCTCTACTAAAAATACAGAATTAGCTGGGTGTGGTGGCACGTGCCTGTAATCCCAGCTACTTGGGAGGGTGAGGCAGGAAAATCACTTAAACCTGGGAGGTGGAGGTTGTGGTGAGCCGAGATGGCACCATTGCACTCCAGCCTGGGCAACGAGAGCGAAACTCCGTCTCAACAATAACAACAACAAAAAAAAAAGAAGAAGAAGAAGAAGAAGAAAGAAAAAGAGAGAGAGAGGAAGGAAGGAAGCAAGGAAGGAAGGAAGGAAGGAAGGAAAAGAAAGAAAGAGAAAGAGAGAGAGAGAAAGAAAGAAAGAAAAAGAAAGAAAGAGAGAAAGAAAAGAAAGAAAACAGGAGAAAGTGGGTGAGAAGATGGAGTGGGGTTTTTATTTGTTTTAGTTTGTGTTGTATTAAGAGCAGGCTGTGAAAATTACTTGGTCATAGCATACTGAGTGGATTTTTTTTTTTTTTAATGGGCCAAGTGAGGTGACTCACACCTGTAATCCCAGCACTTTGGGAGGCTGAAGTGGGAGGATCACTTGACCCCAGGAGTTCGAGGCCAGCCTGGCCAACATGGCGAAACCCTGTCTCTACTAAAAATACAAAAAGCAGCTGGGTGTGGTGGCGGGCGCCTGTAATCCCAGCTACTCAGGAGACTGAGGCAGGAGGATCCCTTGAGCCCAGGAGTTTGTTACTGCAGTGAGCTATGATCTCACCACCACACTCCAGCCTGGGCAATGGAGCAAGAACCCCTCTCCTTAAAAAAAAAAAAAGCAAGTATATAGGGGCACATACATTTCCTTTGGAATAGCAGTCTAATGTGGCATGAGACTGGCCCTTTTAAAAAATTTGATATTTTGTTCATCATGGATTTGTTTTGCATTAATTTTGATTTTTAAAAAATATTGCATCATTATTATTATTATTATTATTATTGAGACCGAGTCTCACTCTGTCACCCAGCCTGGAGTGCAGCGCTGCAATCTTGGCTCACTGCAACCTTCCCCTCCCTGAGTTCAAGTGATTCTTCTGCCTCAGCCTACCAAGTAACTGGGATTACAGGCGTGTGCCACCTCACCCAGCTAATTTTTTATTTTATTTTATTTTATTTTATTTTATTTTATTTTATTTATTTATTTATTTTGTAGAGACAGGGTTTCGCCATGTTGGCCAGACTGGTCTCAAACTTCCAAGTGATCCACCCACCTCGGGCCCCCAAAGTGCTGGGACTGCAGGCACGAACCACCGCATCTGGCCAATATTGCATTAAATATTATTTATCTTGATTGCTGCATTTGGGGCACACATTTACATTTAGTACCAGGTGAAACTTTCACCACATCACCAGATTGAGTCCGGCCCTGCCGTGGGGTTTTTTCCAGTGATGATGAGGGACCGAGCAGCTGGGCACAGAGCTCAGATTTGAGATTGGAAAAGACGAGGACTCTACTAAGGTGGATAGGATGGAGGCTACTCCCTCCTTCTGTCATTCACTCACTCATCCATTCATTAATTCATCCCACAAACCTTCTGAGGAGTTTCTGGTGAGCCACTGCCCATGTTGGGCAACACTGGCGGCACAGAGTCTGGGCCCAGTCCTGACACTGCCCATGAATTTCAGCCCCTCGTGCTCCCTGTGACCTCAGAAGATCCTTCTACACCCAGAGCTTCTCCTCCCCTTCCTTGCTCACAGACCTCCCGTGGCTCCCCAGTGGCCCCAGGACAGAGTCTCAGGCCCTCTGATACCATGCAGGACCTGCCACACTCATCCCTACAGCCTCATCTCTCCTCACATTTGCAGAGACTCCTCTTTTTTGTGCCTCCATTTCTCCATCTGTAGAATGGAATCGCAATACCATCTGTCCATCACTTCAGGGCCAAGTGAGAAAGCGCATCCTAAATAATGAAACAGGATTGATGTCTTCTCCTGTTGATGATTAGCGTCTGTTTCAAATCTCTGTCCCTCACTTCTGAACCTTCTGGACTTTCTCCTTTAGGAAAAGACTTTGACCAGCTTCACAAAAGGCAGCAAAGGACTATCAGAGAAAGAGAACTCTGAGTGAGGGGTAAGGAGCCTGGCCACAGGGAAGGGGCTGGGGGTGGAGATGCCTGAGTCTGAGGGAAGAGGGGCTGGGGGCTTGGACTCCTGAGTCTGAGGGAGGAGGGGCCGAGGGTCTGGACTCCTGAGTCTGAGGGAGGAGGGGCCGAGGGTCTGGACTCCTGAGTCTGAGGGAGGAGGGGCCGAGGGTCTGGACTCCTGAGTCTGAGGGAGGAGGGGCCGAGGGTCTGGACTCCTGGGTCTGAGGGAGGAGGGGCCGAGGGTCTGGACTCCTGGGTCTGAGGGAGGAGGGGCTGGGCCTGGACTCCTGAGTCTGAGGGAGGAGGGGGCTGGGCCTGGACTCCTGAGTCTGAGGGAGGAGGGGCTGGGCCTGGACTCCTGGGTCTGAGGGAGGAGGGGCCGAGGGTCTGGACTCCTGGGTCTGAGGGAGGAGGGGCTGGGCCTGGGACTCCTGGGTCTCTGGGTGGTGATGGAGCTTCAGGAGGTCGTGACGCAGTTCTCTGCCGTTGCTGACCCCTCCTCTCCTGCTCCATCGTGCAGGTCTGGCCTAGGCCCGGGATCGGACCAGGCTCCCTCAGGACCCTATCCTTTCCTGCCCGGACCGTGAATTCATCTCCTTGAAGCCATAACGTCCGAGCTGCTGGTGCAGGGCAGCCCTGGCCCTAGGCTTCCTACCCCTGGAAGCGAGAGGATGGGAGGCCGGCCCAGCTCCTTCTTTCAGGGTGGGGGGCATTCAGCCTCCACTGTGTCTGTCTTTTCTTCCCTGGGGCTCCCCCTTGAGGCGAGGGGCCATGCATGTCTGGGGGACCCCTGCCCCCCAAAGCCCTCTGTCTGTCTCTGTCACTTTGCTGTTCGTCCAAGACTTGGTGTCCCGACCCTTGTTCTCGCCGTGAATGTCAATGGGCCAATCCTCTCTGTCCTCTCAGACACACACACACCTGTGTCCACCCCTTCTGTTCGCCACACCCCGCGTCTGGCCGGTCCCCCCACTGCTGCTGCTATCAATGCCAGAATAAACACACTCCGTGGGTCTCACTCCACCTGGGCCTCCTGTCCTCTCTGAGACTAGGAAGCTGGATTGGAACATGCTGGCTCTGCAATAGACAAATTTGTGTTTCTTTCTATGACTGGGCAACTTAATGATCTCGCTGAGCCTCAGTTTATAAAAATGGTGTTAGCCAGGATCATTGTGAGTACAGAACATAAAATTCAACCCAAAACCATAAACAGAATTGAAAGACCTCTGTCCATGGAAAGCCTATGAGCACAGAGGGACTTCAGGCATGGTTAGATCCAGGTGTTCGAGGGATTCTTTCCCTTCCGCTTTCCTCTTTTTTTTTGGATGGAGTTTCACTCTTGTTGCCCAGGCTGGAGTGCAGTGGTGTGATCTGGGCTCACTGCAACCTCCTGGTTTCAAGCGATTCTCTTGCCTCAGCCTCCTGAGTAGCTGGGATTACAGCCATTTGCTACCATGCCTGGCTAAGTTTTTGTATTTTTGGTAGAGACGGGGTTTCACCCCGTTGGCCAGGCTGGACTCGAACTCCTGACCTCCTGTGATCTGCCCGCCTTGGCCTGCCAAAGTGCTGGGATTACAGGTGTGAGCCACCGCGCCTGGCTATTGACTTCTCTCTCAGGTAGGTGTTTGCAGTGGCAATGAGATGGCCACTTGGAGCTCCAGGTGTATAATGCTGTATCTG
This sequence comes from Chlorocebus sabaeus, assembly GCF_047675955.1. NCBI lineage: Eukaryota > Metazoa > Chordata > Mammalia > Primates > Cercopithecidae > Chlorocebus > Chlorocebus sabaeus. The sequence continues at coordinate 7,458,172 of NC_132909.1, forward strand.
TTATGATACCTTTGGCTGCAAAACAAACAAACAAACAAAAACTTCTTCACTGAAAGAGCTTAAGTGAAAAGATTTTTTTCCATGTTTGCGTATCAGATTTTTCAAAGACAGTCCCAGGGTTGGTTCGGCTGCTCAACATTAGGCTCTAGTTGGCATCTCTGAGATTGGTGTTCATTCCCCTCCTAAGTACAAACTGTCTATAGCAGCATCGTGTTCTCACACACTGGCATCTAAAGCAGGCAGTGTAGACCGGGGCCTCCCCTTCTGTGTTCCCCTTTTTTCCTCCACAGAATAATTCTCCTTATTTCTCTCTTGCCAGAACCCAGCTGTGTGGCTACTCCGAGTTGCAGAGCGGTCTGGCTAGTGAACATCTGTCATTTCCAGTCCCCATGGTGGGGTGCAGACTTTGCCTAGAGGAAGCATGGGGAGGGGATCTATAGTTGGGTAGGAAATTAACAGGATCTGCTGCCATTGCAAGAAATTAACAAGACTTGTTGTAATTGCCATCAGAGCAGATAACTTCAGAGGAAACAATGTGAGAATCTGCTGTCCCTCAGCTGCTGTGTCATTCAGGAACAGGATTCTGATTGGTCCAGCTCAGATCTTGGAGACACCCCGGGCCAATCATTGGGTCCAGTTTGGGCAGACTCTCGGGCCCGCCTCCTGCCTTTGCTGACTCCTCCTCTTCCTCTCCTGATCATCTTGCCCGGGATTGGTCCAAAGCCCTTCAGGACCTCATCCCTTTTTGCTGGAGGGATGAATTAATCTCCTGGAAGCCAGTAGGCCTGCACTGTGGCCTGGGCAGAGGCATTGGTGAGGTTGCTTCCTTCTGAGGCTCTGATGGAGAATCTGTTTCCCACCTCCCACCTACCTCCTGGTGGCTGCTGGCGATCCTTGGCCTTCCTTGGTTCATGGAGGCATCGCTCCAGTCTCTGCTTCTGTCTTTGCATTGCCTCTTCCCCTGTGTGTCTCTGTGTCTCAAATCTCCCTCTGCCTTTCCCCTATAAGAACACGTGTCACTGGATGTAAGAAACCACTCTAAATCCAGGATGATGCCGTTTGGAGATCCTTAATTACATCCCAGAGACCTTTCCTCTAAATAAGGTCACACTCACAGGTTCCAGGGCACGGGACATGGGTATATCTTTCGGGGGCCACCTTTCAACCCACTGTAACCGCCTTGAAAAACGGTCGATCAGTTTCTTATAAAATTAACACAAACTTACCATATGACTCAGCAATCCTGTTCCTAAGTATTTACCAGTGAGAAATAAAAACATGTTCACACAAGTATTCACAACAGCTTTATTCATAATAGTCCCGATCTGGAAAAGCAGAAATGACATGACTGTTCATCAGTGGGAGGGTGGATGATCAAACTGTGGTATGCCCACAGGATGGAATACGACTCGGCCATAACACAAACCACCTGCCAACAGGCATAGCACCATGGATAAATCTCAAAAACATGATGTCATGTGATATAAGCCAGACACAAGGGTACATACTGTAGGATTCCAGTTACGTGAAATTGTAGAAAGAAAACACTAATATGGGCCGGGCATCATGGCTCATGCCTGTAATCCTAGCACTTTGGGAGGTCGAGGCAGGCGGATTACTTGAGATCAGGAGTTCAAAACCAGCCTGGCACCTGTAATCCCAGCTACTTGGGAGGCTGAGGTAGGAGAATCGCTTGAACCAGGGAGGCGGAGGTTTCAGTGAGCCGAGATCACACCACTGCACTCCATCCTGGGCAACAGAGTGAGACTCCATCTCAAAAAGAAAGAAAGAGAGAAAGAGAGAAAGAAAGAGGCCAGGCATGGTGGCTCACGCCTGTAATCCCAGCACTTTGGGAGGCTGAGGCAGGTGGATCACGAGGTCAGGAGTTCAAGACCAGCCTGGCCAACATGGTGAAACCCCATCCTTACTAAAAATACAAACATTAGCTGGTTGCGTTAGCGAGCGCTTGTAATCCCAGCTACTCTGGAGGCTGAGGCAGGAGAATGGTTTGAACCAGGGAGGTGGAGGTTTCAGTGAGCCGAGATCACACCACTGCACTCCATCCTGGGCAACAGAGTGAGACTCCATCTCAAAAAGAAAGAAAGAGAGAAAGAGAGAAAGAAAGAGGCCAGGCATGGTGGCTCACGCCTGTAATCCCAGCACTTTGGGAGGCTGAGGCAGGTGGATCACGAGGTCAGGAGTTCAAGACCAGCCTGGCCAACATGGTGAAACCCCATCCTTACTAAAAATACAAACATTAGCTGGTTGCGTTAGCGAGCGCTTGTAATCCCAGCTACTCTGGAGGCTGAGGCAGGAGAATGGTTTGAACCAGGGAGGTGGAGGTTTCAGTGAGCCGAGATCACACCACTGCACTCCATCCTGGGCAACAGAGTGAGACTCCATCTCAAAAAGAAAGAAAGAGAGAAAGAGAGAAAGAAAGAGGCCAGGCATGGTGGCTCACGCCTGTAATCCCAGCACTTTGGGAGGCTGAGGCAGGTGGATCACGAGGTCAGGAGTTCAAGACCAGCCTGGCCAACATGGTGAAACCCCATCCTTACTAAAAATACAAACATTAGCTGGTTGCGTTAGCGAGCGCTTGTAATCCCAGCTACTCTGGAGGCTGAGGCAGGAGAATGGTTTGAACCTGGGAGGTGGAGGTTGCAGTGAGCCGAGATCACGCCACTGAACTCCAGCCTGGGTGACAGAGCAAAAGAAAAGAAAAAAAGAAAAAGAAAAGAAAAGAAAAGAAAAAGGGGAAGGGGAAGGGGAAGGGGGAGGGGAGGGGAAGGGGAAGGGGAAGGGGAAGGGAACGGGCTAATAGGTAAGGGCAGAAAGTGGATTAGCGGCTGACTAGAGGCAGTGGCAGTGGTTATGGAGAGACTGATGACTAGTGGACACAGGGGATCTTTCCGGATGATGGAAGTGATCACACAACTGAATACATTTGTCAAAATTCTTCGCACCTAAAATTGGTTCATTTAAATTCTTGTACATTGTTGCAAAATATACATAACACAAACTTTACCATCTTAGCCAAATTTTTTTTTTTTTTTTTGCAACGGAGTCTCGCTGTGATGCCAGGCTGGAGTGCACTGGCGTGATCTTGGCTCACTGCAACCTCCGCTTCCCAGGTTCAAGCAATTCTCCTGCCTCAGCCTCCAGAGTAGCTGAGATTACAGGCATGAGTCACCGCCCCAGGACTTAGCCAATTTTAAGTGTACAGTTGCATTGTTGTGCAATCATCACCCCTACTCATTTCCGCTCTTTCCTCTTGTAGAATTGAAACTTTGTTCTGATTAAGCAACTACCACTCACTTCTCTTCCCAACCCCTGGGAAGCACATTCCACCGTCTGGGAAATTCCCTATCAATTCGACTACTCTGGGTACCTTGTGTAGGTGGAATCATACAGCATCTGTCTTTTCATGACAGGATTGTTTCACCTAGCAGGAATGTCCTCAGGCTTCACCCATGTTGTAGCATGTGTTAGCATTTCCTTCCTTTTTGTTTTTTTTTTTCTTTTTTTTTTTTTTTTGAGATGGAGTCTTGCTCTGTTGCCCAGGCTGGAGTACAGTGGTGCGATCTCGGTTCACTGCAAGCTCCGCCTCCTGGGTTCATGCCATTCTCCTGCCTCAGCCTCCCAAGTAGTTGGGACTACAGGCGCCCCCCACCACACCCAGCTAATTTTTTGTATTTTTAGTAGAGATGGGGTTTCACCGTGTTAGCCAGGATGGTCTTGATCTCCTGACCTCGTGATCCGCCCATTTCGGCCTCCTAAAGTGCTGGGATTACAGGGGTGAGCCACCACGCCTGGCCCACATTTCCTTCCTTTTTAAGGTTAAATAATTTTCCATTATGGGCCAGGCATGATGGCTCACCCCTGTAATCCCAGTACTTTGGAAGGATGAGGCGGGAGGATCACAAGGTCAGGGTGTTATGGGAATACATAATAATCTACTTATCCATTCTACTGTTGATTGACATTTAGTTGGCTTCGGGTTTGGCACGATCACTTATAGTACTGCTATACACATTGAATTTTAGTGAACATATGTAGGCATTTCTGTATTTCTGTTGGGTATATACCTGGAAGTGTAATTGCTAGGTCCCAAGGCATGTGCATGCTATGTGAATGTTCATCTTTTTTTTTTTTTTTTTGAGACTGGGGTGGCCAGGATGGTCTTGACCTCAAGTGATCTGCCTACCTCGGCCTCCCAAAGTGTTGGAATCACAGGCATGATCCACCATTCCCAGCCTCATGTTCATCTTTAATAGACACTGCCAACCAGGTTTTCAAACTAATTTTCTCCATTTATACCCCCGCCATCAGTCTCTGAGAATTTCAGTTGCTCGCCAACATTTGGTATTGTTAGTCCTTTCAATTTTAGCAATTCTGGTGGGAGTGTAGCCGTGTTTTATTATGGTTTTAATTTTCCTTTAGCCCAGTGCCTAAAGAAATGTAACACCGTTTCAAATATTTATTGGCCATATGAATATGCTATTTTGTGAAATGTCAATTCACACCATTTGTCCATTTTTCAACTGGTTTTTCTGCCTTTTAAAAAAAACAGGTTAGTAGGAGTTCTTTCTTTATTTTTCATGTGAGTCCTTTGTTAGAATACACATTTTTCTCCCACTCTCTGGCTTGCCTTTTCATTCTCTTAATGGTATTTTTTGATGAAGATCAGTTTCTAGTTTAATGTAGTCCAATTTATCAACATTTTCCTTTATAGTTAAGGCTCCTTTGTTTCTGGTTTAAGAAATAATTTCTGGCTAGACACAATGGCTCATGCCTGTAATCCCAGCACTTTGGGAGGCTGAGGAGGGAGGATCACATGAACCCAGGAGTTTGAGACCAGCCTGGGCAATAGCGAGACCCTATCTCTACTAAAACAAACAAGTAAATAAAAGAAATATTTTCTTAGCCTGAAGGTTTTGAAGATACTCTATGATATTTTCTTCTAGAAGTTTTATTGTTTAAGTTTAACATTTGATCTACAACATATCTGGAATCAACTTTTGTGTGTGGTGTGAGGTAGAGGTCATATGGCTATCAACTAGCTCAGCCCTATTTATTCAAAAAGATCATTTTTTGCTTCTCACTGCACAGCAATGTTGCTTTTGTCATAAACCAAGTTACCATATATGTGTGAAATTTTCCTGATTTTTCCATCTTATTCTTTTGGTCTATTTGTTTTTCTTTGCAAGACTATGCTGCTTTAATTATTATTATAATAAGCCTTGCTCTCTGGAAAGTACTCTTACTATTTTTTTGTTTTTGACAAAGGGAATTTGTTGACTTATAGAACTGAGCTGTATAACTAGCTTCAGGCATAACTGGATCCAGGCACTAAAATGAATCTTTAGGAATACAGCTCATTTCCCATCTGGGCCTTACTTTTCTGTATCTTGACTTCCGTCTCAGGCAGAATCTCTTCCCTCATGGTGACAAACAGGGCCCACAGCAGCTCGAAGCTTCCATCCTATCATTTTAACAACCTAGCAGAAAAGGGGTACTGCCTTCCTGAATGGTGATACCAAAGTCTCAAGGTTAGCTCTCATTGGCCCAACTTGGGTCACATGTCCATTTCAATAGCAAGCATGTGTCTTAGTCCATGTTGTCTTGCTATAAAGAAAAACCTGATGCTGGGTAATTTTTATTTTATTATTTATTTTGAGACAGGATCTTGCTCTGTCACCCAGGCTGGAATGCAGTGGCACAATCTTGGCTCACTACAACATCCGCCTTCCAGGTACAAGTGATTCTCCTGCCTCAGCCTCCAGTGTAGCTGATACCCGCCACCACACCTGGCTAATTTTTTGTATTTTTAGTAGAGACAGGGTTTCACCATGTTAGCCAGGCTGATCTCGAACTTCTGACCTACAGTGATCCACGAGGCTGGGTAATTTATAAAGGGAAAAGGTGTATTTGGCTTATAATTCTGTTGGCTGGAAGATTGGGCATGCAGAGAAAGTCTCAAGTTGCTTCCACTCTTGGTGGAAGGAGAAAGCAAGCGGGGATCACATGGCAATAGAGGAAGCAAGAGAGGCAGGTGTCAGCCTCTCTTTAACAACCAGCTCTCATGGGAACTAATGGAGGAAGAACTCACTCACCCATACTCCCAGGGAGGGCATTAATCTATTTGTGAGGGGTCCATACCTGTGACCAAAACACCTCTCATTAGGACCCCATCTCTAACACTGGGGATCAAATTTCAACAATGAAGTTTAGAGGGCAACCTGGCCAACATGGGGAAACCCCATCTCTACTAAAAATACAAAAATTAGCCGGGCGTGGCGTGTGCCTGTAATCCCAGCTACTCAGGAGGCAGAGGCAGAAGGGTCACTTGAACCCAAAAGGTGGAGATTGCACTGAGCCAAGATTGTGCAACTGCACTCCAGCCTGGGTGACAAAGCAAAACTCTGTCTCAAAAAAAAAAAAAAAAAAAAAATAGATGGGACATACATCTAAACTACTGCACATCGTAACCAAGGTCATGAAGCACTCAGATTGGCCAGGTCTGACTCTTGTTCTCACTCTTAGATCCCTGGCAGGGTCCAGTCAAAAAATGTATATTTTGCATGGGGAGGAGTGATAGGAAAATTAGATGTTTAAGAGAATAAAAAGAGAAACTATAGACTGTGAGAAAATCTTTTCAAAACACCTATCAGACAAAAAGACGGTATCCAGGCCAGGCATGGTGGCTCACATCTGTAATCCCAGCATTTTGGGAGGCCGAGGCAGGGGGATCACCTGAGGTTAGGAGTTTGAGACCAGCCTGCCCAACATGGCAAAACCCCATCTCTACTAAAAATACAAAAATTAGCTGGGTGTGGTGGTGGGCGCCTCTAATCCCAGCTACTCAGGGGGCTGAGGCAGGAGAATCACTTGAACCCAAGAGGCAGAGGTGCCAGTGAGCCGAGATTGCGCCATTGCACTTCAGCCTGGGCAACAGAGCAAGACTTTATCTGAAAAAATAAAGAAAAAAGAAAGCTGGTATCCAAAGTATACAAAGAACTAAAACTCAACAATAAGAAAACAAACAACCCAATTTAAAAATAGGCAACAGATCCAAACAGACACTTCAACAAAGAAGATATGCAGATGGCAAATAAGTAAATAAAAAGATAGTTGGCCAGGTGTGGTGGCTCCTACCTGTAATCCCAACACTTTGGGAGGCTGAGGCAGTAGGATCATTTGAGGCCAAGAGTTTCAGACCAACCGAGGCAACACGGTGAGATTCCATCTCTACAAAAATTAAAAATAAAAAGGTCAGATGCGGTGGCTCACACCTGCAATCCGAGCACTTTGGGAGGCCATAGCTGATAATTCCCTTGAGCTCAGGAGGTCAAGACCAGCCCAGGCAATGTGGTGAAACCCATTTCTACGAAAAATACAGAAAAATTAGCCAGGTGTGGTGGTGCACACCTGTGGTCTCAGCTACTTGGAAGGCTGAGGTCAGAGGATCACTTGAGTCCAGGAAGACAGAGGTTGCAGTCAGTAGAGGTAGTGCCACTGCATTCCAGCCTGGATGACAGAGTGAGACCCTGTTTCTAAATAAATAAATAAATATAATAATAAAAATAGAAATAAAAAAATAGCCAGGTGTGATGGCACACACCTGTAGTCCCAGTTACTGGGGAGGCTGAAAAGGAGGATCAAAGAGTTGGAGGCGGCAGTGAGCTATGATTGTACCACTGTACTCCAGCCTGGGCAACAGAGACCCTGCTTCTTAAAATAAACAAAAAAACAAACAAATAATAAATAAAAGGTACTTGGTCTGAGCATGGTGGCTCACACCTGTAATACCAGCACTTTGACAGGCCACAGTGGGTAGATCACCTGAGGTCAGGCATTCGAGACCAGCCTGATCAACATGGAGAAACCCCGTGTCTACTAAAAATACAGAATTAGCCAGGCGTGGTGGCGCATGCCTGTAATCCCAGCTACTCAGGAGGCTAAGACAGGAGAATCACTTGAACCCAGGAGGTGGAAGCTGTGGTGAGCCGAGATCATGCCATTGCACTTCAGCCTCAGCGACAGAGCAAGACTCCGTCTCCAAAACAAAAAACAAAAAAAAAAAACTGGTGCTCAACATCAAATGTCATTAGGAAATTACAAATTAAAACAACAATGAGATACGACAACCACCTATTAGAATGGTGAAGATCCAAAGCATGAATAACACCAAGTGCTGATGAGGATGAGGAACCTCAGGAACTCTTATTCACCTCTAGCAGTAATGCAAAACGGTGCAGCCACTTTAGAAGACAATTCGGCACTTCCTTACAAAACTAAACACTCTTACCATATATTGCAGCACTCACGTTCCTTGGTATTTACCCAAATGAGCTCAAAACTTACATCCACACAAAAACCTGAAGACAATATTCATAGCGGCTCTGTACATAATTGCCAAAACTTGGAAGCAACCAAGATGTCCTTCAGTAGATGAACAAACTGCAGGACAGCCATACGATGGAATATTACTGTTATAAAAAGCCACGAAAGATATGGAGGAACCTCAAATGCATATTGTTAAGTGAAAGAAGCCAGTACGAAATGGCTACATATGGTATGATTCCAACTTTATGACCTTCTGGGAAAGGAAACACTATAAAGACAGTTTTTTAAAAATCAGTGGTTTTTAGGGGTTTGGGAGGAGGACAGGATGAATTAGCAGAGCCCAGGCGAGTTTTAGGACAGTGAAGCTACTCTGCACAATACTATAATGGTGGGTACATGTCATTATAAATTTGTTCAAACCCACAGACCATAAAACAAAACACTAAAAGAGAAACTTAATGTAAACTATGGACTTTCCTCTCAATTTTGCTGTGATTTTAAAACTGAAAACAAACAAAACAAAAAAACTATAGAATGTACAAGGTATCACACAACGAGTGGACCTTAATGTAAACTACAGATTTCAGCTAATAATAATGTATCAATATTGGCTTATTAATTGTAACAAAGGTAGCACAGTAACACAAGATGTTAACAGGGGAGATGGGGGGCAATGAACGGATGAGGGGGGATATACAAATTCTCAAAACTTTTCATTCTATTTTTTCCTGTAAACCTAAGACCACTCAAAAAAAAAAAATGTTAATGAAGAAGAAAATCAGAGATAACAGATGTCACTCAGGCAAAAACATCAGATGTCCATTGTAAGGATCCAGGCTGCCCTAGGTGTTCACTCTAATAACAGTCTGCACCTTGGGGCATGATTATGGAGTATAGAAGGGATAAAGACGCAGGCCACGGTGGTTCACGCCTATAAGCCCAGCACTTTGGAAAGCGGAGGCAGGAGGATCACCTGAGTTCAGGAGTTGAAGACCAGCCTGACCAACATGGTGAAACCTCGTCTCTATTAAAAACACACAAAATAGCCAGACATGGTGGCACAAGCCTGTATTCCCAGCTACTTGGGACACTGAGGCAAAATAATTGCTTGAACCCGGAAGACGGAGGTTTCAGTGAGCCAAGATCGCGCCACTGCATTCCAGCTTCAGAGACAGAGTAAGACTCCGTCTCAAAAAAAAAAAAAAAAAAAAAGCTACAAATACAAAAATTAGACGAATGTGGTGGCGTGTGCCTGTAACCCCAGGGTGAGACAGGAGAGTCTCCTGAACCCAAGAGGAGGAGGTTGCAGTGAGACGAGATCATACCACTGTACTCCACCCTGGGCAACAGAGCAAGACTCCATCTCAAAAGATATATTGCAGTAATTTAAAAACACTTATATTGGAAATGAAATTTCTTCCTGTCCAGTCCTCCCTTTATGTTTTGTTGTTATGTAGGAAACAATGAAAAAAAAAATTGTTTTTTTCAATTTTGCCCAGGTGAGCTTCGAACACAAAGCATCGCCTGCTTGTGCGCCAGGAAAACCAGACAGAGCCACCGAAGCTGCCGGAAAAGTGCTCTCAATTCTTCCATTTGAGCTTCCGGGGAGCCATGTAGCCAAACACGAGAGGCTTACGCCTGACAGCACCCATTCCCCTGGGCCAGAGAGTGCCCTGCGTTCCATGGCGCCCCTTAGCCGGAGGAAAGGGACCTGTATCTGAGAGAGAGTAGCCAATTGGGTCCGCTGACTCGGGTTGGGATCCCGAGCCCTATCCAATACTCCTCACTCCCCCACAGCAACTCAAGTCACTTTCCATCTCCACATCCCCAGTGCTTGAGGAAGAAATCCCACTAAGAGAGAAATACGAGAAAGGTAGGAAAGATCCAAATTTCCAGGCATCTAATTTATACAAGCCTTGACTCGCCAGGCATCCAATCAGAGCAGTGGATCCAACGAACTGGAGCAGGTATCCAATTAGGTAGGGCAGGGTTGCCATGATGACAGGAGTCTCTATAGGGTTCCCAGGGTCAGTGAGGTCTAGCGCGGAGCGCCCCCTGGCGCTTGGCAAGGCGTGGCCGTCTACTCCAGCAAGCGCGCGCTGGTCGAAGGCAGCCAACAAGGCAGGGACAAGCCTCCGTGACGTCACTAGTTGTCGAGCTGGCCGCCGGAGCTTGTGAGCTCGCAGGTAAGTTCCCGTGAGCTCCCGCGAGCCTGCAAGCCGGCCGCGCGCACTGTTCCAGACTGGTGATTGGGGCGCATGCGCTGATGCTTCCGACTGTCTTTTTTTTAATTCTGAAGGGAGAGATAAAGGGCGGGAAAGGGCGTGAGGGGAGGAGAGACAAGGCGAAGGGCTCGAGGTTCTAAGGAGATGGTCAGACTGACTAATGGACCTCGACATGGCCCCTGTGCCCCAGGAAAGGCCTAGAAGAGGATGTGGTCCCCTAGAAAACAGAGACTGAGTGGAGGAATCGGCTCCCAGGGGCAGAGCCCCCAACACACACAAATCCAGAGGAGCAGAGGACGATTCGGAGAAGGAAGGAAAGACGCTGGGAAGAAGCTAGGGATGAGAAGAAGAGAAGGAGACGGGGAAGGGCCCTCAGGCGAGGGAGACAGGGCCTCTGACCAGGAGCGACAAGAGGGAGTGTGACAGAGACGGAGGGGACAGAAAAAGACTCCACAGCCACAGGTGGAGCGCCCGACGGCACAGGGGACTGAGGCAGGGGATGGGGATGGCGACAGGACTGGGAGAAGACAGCAGCAAGGGCAGTGCAGAAGTGGGATCAACAGCGAAAAAGAGGATACAGTCCGAGGCAAAGGGGGGAGGACCAGAGAGAGAAGACAGTGAGTCAGATGGGACCAAACTAGAGAGGGGACGAAGACAAAAATCCCAAGGGCTAGGACAGAGATCAAGGGGTCTAAGAAAAATGGGAGAGACTGCCGGGTGCGGTGACACACCCCTGTAATCCAAGCACTTTGAGAGGACAAGAGGGAAGATCTCTTGAGGCCAGAAGTTCAAGACCAGCCTCGTCAACATGGTGAAACTCCATCTCTACTAAAAATACAAAAATTAGCTGAGCGCAGTGGTGTGCGCCTGTAATCCCAGCTACTCGGGAGGCTGAGACAGGAGACTCGCTTGAACCCAGGTGGCGGAGGTTGCAGTGAGCCGAGATCACACCACTGCACTCCCGCCTGGGCAACAGAGCAAGACTCTGTCTCATATATACACACACACGTGTATATATATGTGTATATATACATATATATGAAGACATCCTCCTTTTATGTTTTGTTATATATGGAAAAATAAAAGTTTTTTTAATTTTTTAATCAGTGTTGACCAGGTTGGCCTCGAATGTGTAGCCTCGCCTCCCCGAGTGCCAGAGAAACCGGCCTGAGCCAACATGGCTCCTGGGGCCGAAGAGCTCCTTTCTTCCTTTTGGTCTTACACAGAGCAATGTAGCCAATCACGAGAGGCTCACCCCTGACGTCACCCAGTCCCCTGGGCCAGAGAGGGCCCTGCGTTCCATGGCACCCCTTGCAGCGGGGAAAGGGACCTGTATCTGAGAGAGAGCATTCAATTGGGTCCACTGACTCGGACCGAGTTCCCGTGCCATGTCCAACACCTCTCAAGTTACTTTCCATCTCCACATCCCCAGTGCTTGAGGAAGAAATCTGGCTAACAGAGAGAATTGCGAAAGGTAGGGAAGATCCAAATTTCCAGGCATCCAATTATATACAAGTCTTGACTGGCCAGGCATCCAATCAGAGTGGTGGATCCAACCAACTGGAGCAGGTATCCAATTAGGTAGGGCAGGGTTGCCATGATGACGCGAGTCTCTGTAGAGTTCCCAGGGTCTGCGAGCTCTAGCGCGGAGCGCCCCCTGGCGCATGGCAAGGCGTGGCCGTCTACTCCAGCAAGCGCGCGCTGGTCGAAGGCAGCCAATAAGGCAGGGACAAGCCTCCGTGACGTCACTAGTTGCCGAGCTGGCTGCCGGAGCGTGTGAGCTCGCGCGTGAGTTCCCGTGAGCTCCCGCGAGCCTGCAGGCCGGCTGCGCGCGCCTGTTTCAGAGGGGTGATTGGGGCGCATGCGCTGATGCTTCCGACTGTCTTTTTTTTTTTTTTTTGTCTTTTTCTTTTTTAATTCTGAAGGCAGAGATAAAGGGCGGGAAAGGGTGTGAGGGGAGCCTAGGCAAGGCGAAGGGCTCGAGGGTCTAAGGATATGGTCAGACTGACTGATGGACCTCCAGATGGCCCCTGTGCCCCAGGAAGGGCCTAGAAGCGGCTGTGGCCCCGTAGAAAACATCCAGAGACTGAGTGGAGGAAACAGCTCCCAGGGGCAGAGCCCCCAGCAGGCGCAAACCCAGAGGAACAGGGGACGATTAGGAGAAGGAAGGAAAGACGCTGGGAAGGAGCTAGGAATGACAGGAAGAGAAGGAGATGAGGAAGAGCCCTCAGGCGAGGGAGACAGGGCCTCCGACCAGGAGCGACAAGAGGGGGTGTGACAGAGACGGAGGGGACAGAAAAAGACTCTACAGTCACCAGTGGAGCGCCCAATGGCACAGAGGACTGAGGCAGAGGATGGGGACGGCAACAGGACTGGGAGAAGATGGCAGTGAGGACAATGCAGAAGTGGGATCAACAGCGACGAAGAGGATACAGTCCGAGGCAAAGGGGAGAGGACCAGAGAGAGAAGACAGTGAATGGGATGGGCGCGAACTAGAGAGGGGACGAAGACAAAGATCCCAAGGGCCAGGACAGAGATCAAGGGGTCTAAGAAAGATGGGAGAGATGGCCGGGCGTGGTGACACACCCGTGTAATCCCAGCACTTTGGGAGAACGAGGAAGATCTCTTGAGGCCGGAAGTTCGAGACCAGCCTCGTCAACATGGCCGTCTCTACTAAAAATACAAAAATTAGCTGGGCGCAGTGGCGTGCGCCTGTAATCCCAGCTACTCGGGAGGCTGAGACAGGAGACTCGCTTGAATTCAGGAGGCAGAAGTTGCAGTGAGCCAAGACCACACGACTGCACTCCAGCCTGGGGAACAGAGCACACTACTGCACTCCAGCCTGGGGAACAGAGCAAGGCTCTGTCCCAAAAAGAAAAAAAAGAAAAAAAGATATATTGAAGTAATTTAAGAACACTTAGGAAGACGCCATTTCTTCCTCGAAGACATTCTCCCTTTATGTTTTGTTGTTATATACGGAAAAATAAAAGTTTTTTTTTTTTCAATCAATGTTGACCAGGTTGGCCTCGAACATATAGCCTCGCCTCCCCGAGTGCCAGAGCAACCGGCCTGAGCCACCGCGGCTCCAGGAGCCTACGCTCTCCTTTCTTCCCTTTGGTCTTACCCAGAGCGATGTAGCCAATCACAAGAGGCTCACACCTGACGTCACCTAGTCCCCAGGGCCAGAGAGGGCCCTGCATTCCATGGCACCCCTTGGAGGGAGGAAAGGGACCTGTACCTGAGAGAGAGAGCATTCAATTGGGTCTGCTGATTCGGGCCGGGTTCCCGTGCCGTGTCCAACACCCCTCATTCCCACACGGAGACTGAAGTTACTTTCCATCTCCACATCCCCAGTGCTTGAGGAAGAAATCCGTAAGAGAAATGCGAAAGGTAGGGAAGATTCAAATTTCCAGGGATCCAATTATATACAGACCTTGACTTGCCAGGCATCCAATCAGAGTAGTGGATCCAACGAACTGGAGCAGGTATCCAATTAAGTAGGGCAGGGTTGCCACGATGACACGAGTCTCTATAGGGTTCCCAGGGTCAGTGAGGTCTAGCGCGGAGCGCCCCCTGGCGCTTGGCAAGGCGTGGCCGTCTACTCCAGCAAGCGCGCGCTGGTTGAAGGCAGCCAATAAGGCAGGGACAATCCTCCATGACGTCACTAGTCGCCGAGCCCACGGCCTCAGCGAGTGAGCTCGCGCGTGAGTTCCGGTGAGTTCCCGTGAGCCTGCAGGCCGGCCGTGCGCACTGTTCCAGAGTGGTGGCGCATGCGCTGATGCTTCCGACTGTCTTTTTTTTTTTTTTTTTTTTTTTTAATTCTGAAGGGAGAGATAAAAAGCGGGAAAGGGCGTGAGGCGAGGCAACGTAAGGCGAGAGGTTTGAGGTTCTAAGGAGATGGTCAGACTGACTGATGGACCTCGAGGTGGCCCCTCTGCCCCAGGACAGGCCTAGAAGAGGATGTGGCTCCCTAGAAAACATCCAGAGACTGAGTGGAGGACACAACTCCCAGGGGCAGAGCCCCCCAACAGGCGCAAACCCAGAGGAGCAGAGGACGATTCGGAGAAGGAAGGAAGGACGCTGGGAAGGAGCCTGGGATGACAGGAAGAGAAGGAGACGGGGAAGGCCCCTGAGGCGAAGGAGACAGGGCTTCTGACCAGGAGCGACAAGAGGGGGTGTGACAGAGACGGAGGGGACAGAAAAAGACTCCACGGTCACAGGTGGAGCGCCTGGTGGCACAGGGGACTGAGGCAGGGGATGGGGATGGCGACAGGACAAGGAGAAGACAGCAGCGAAGACAGTACAGAAGTGGGATCAACAGCGACGAAGAGGATACAGTCCGAGGCAAAGGGGAGAGGACCAGAGAGAGAAGACAGTGAATCAGATGGGAACAAACTGGAGACGGGACGGCGACAAAGACTCCAGGGGCCAGGAGAGAGATCACCAGGTCTAAGAAAGACAGGAAAGAAGACCGGGCACGGTGGCTCACGCCTGTAATCCCAACACTTTGGGAGGTCAAGGTAGGAGGATCACTTAAGGCCAGAAGTTCGAGACCATCCTGGCCAACATGGTCATACCCCATCTCTACTAAAAATACAAAAATTAGACGGGCCTGGTGGCGGGCACCTGTATTTTCTACTACTCGAGAGTCCCAGCTACTGGAGAGGCTGAGGCAGGAAGGAGAATTGCTTGAACCCAGGAGGCAAAGGTTGCAGTGAGCTGAGGTTGTGTCACTGCAATCCAACCTGGGCGACAGGGTGAGACTCCAAGAGAAAAAACAAAACAAAACAAAAGAAACAAAGAGAGCAAGCCGGGGTGGGGTAGGGGGAGAGAGAGAGAGAAGAGGAGGAAGAAGAAGAAGGAGGAGGAGGAAAGAAGAGAAAGGAGGAAGATGGGAGAGAGACCAAGAGGAAGGTAATAGAAACAGGGAGGACTGTGACAGAAGGGACAGAGACTAAGGGATAGTGATAGGGGAGAAAGAGATAAGGGGATGTGGCAGACATAGAGAAAGTGACAGCCATAGAGACAGAGAAGACAGAGACCCAGAGGCTATAAAGATATAGTGGACAGTGATAGAGAGATGGCAGAGATAACAGAAGTGATACAGGGAAAAGTGACAAAAATGGAGATGGTACCAGAGACAAAGTTGGAGGCAACAGTGAGTGAGGCAAACAGAACAAACTCAGATGGATTGGGCAGAGATAATGGTGTCGATATCAGAGATTCAAGAAACAATACTAGATTAGGAGTGCACAGAGGGGACAGAGAGCTGCTGGCAAATAGCAAAGACAGGCCGGGCACGGTGGCTCATGCCTGTAATCCCAGCACTTTGGGAGGCAGAGGTGGGCAGATCACTTGAGGTCAGGAGTTCAAGACCAACCTGGCCAACATGGCAAAACCCTGTCTCTACAAAAAAACATATAAAAGTTAGCTGAGCATGGTGTTGTGCGCCTGTAGTCTCCGCTATTCGGGAGGCTGAGACAGGAGGATCACTTGAGCCAGGGACATCAAGGCTGCAGTAAGCTATGATGATGCCACTGCCCTCCAACGTGGGCAACAAAGGGAGACCCTGTCCCTACAAAAAATGTTTAAAATTAGCCAGGCATGGTAATGGTGGCGCACGCACATCTGTGGTCCTAGCTACCTGGGAGGCTGAGGTGGGAGGATCACTAGAGCCTGCAAGTTGGAGGCTGCAGTGAGTGGTGTTCGTGCCACTGCATTCCAGCCTCATCTGGGCAACAGAGTGAGACTCTGTCTTAAAAAAAAAGAAAAAGAAGAAAAGAAAGAAAGAAAGAGGGAGGGAGGGAGGGAAAGAAAGAGAAAGAAAGAAAGAGAAAAAGAAAGAAGAGAGGAGAGAGCAAGGAGAGAAGTGGAACAGAAGTTGAGGGGACAGAGACGGAGATAGAAGGTAGAAGTCAAAGAAAGAGGCTCTGACAGAAATAGAGGAGACAAGCTGAGCAAGGGACAGAGATGGAGGATTCAGAGTGGGAGGAGACAGAGCCAGAGGGAACGGCAACAGAATGCACAGACTGAGTGCAGGGCAGTTGTGGTGATGCTACCAGGATGAGCATAACAGAGCCCATTCGGTACACAGAGAGAGGTGAAGATATAGAGGCAGAGAGCATGATGTCAGACAGAAGGGATGGTAACATAAAAAGAGGGTGACAGAAAAAGAAAAAGCATGAGGCAAGACGGGGGTGGGGGGTAGATGGAAGATGGCTCGTCAGACATCCTACAGCTAGAGATTAGGGGTGCGGGCAGAGTCAGAAACAGAATTGTATCTTACAGGGGAAGAGAGTGACAGGAAGAACATGACCGAGACCCACCAGAGAAAGATAAGGACACAGAGACTGAGTCACAGATGAATAGAGAGAAAGGGCAAAGAAAGGAAATGCGAGGGTCAGAGCTGTCTGAGATTTGCTAAGGGGTGAGGACAAAAGCAAAGATGGGCAGACTGAGCAAAGACCCAGAGAGCATGACAGGGACCCACAAACCCGTGGGCAGCTGAGACCTGCCACTCCCCTCAGTACCTAAACCTGGGAAGTACTGAAAGCCAAGAATGCTTGAGGTTCTTTCTGCCAGTTTGGTTAAGTTGTGACCTTGATTTGGAATTGTGATTTGAAAGATCTCGACACCGGTTCTAGATTTGTGACCATGTTTCTGAATCCCCCAGTCCTCTTTCTTTGGCCCACAGTGGCCATGGCACAAAGCAGTAAGCAAAATCATTCTTTTTTCATTCATTCATTCAACAACCATTGAGTATTCACTATGTGCCAGGCATTATTCTGGGTGCCAGGGAGACGACAGCAGCAAACAAAGTACATGCACCCACGCAGCTTTCAGCCTGGTTGGTGGACAAATAAATATATAATATCAAGTAGTGTTAAGTGCTAAGAAGAGAAATTAAGCAAAGATGAGAGGACAGAGTAATTGAGGTTGCTGATAATGGCAGGCTGGGTTATTCAGACCAACATTCCCACTAAAAGCAACTAAAAATGCTGGATGCATTTTTTTTAATCTTGAAAGCATTGCCCTAGCACAGTGGCCTGTGCCTGTAGTTCCAGCTACCTAGGAGGCTGAGGCAGGAGGACCCCTCGAGGCCAGGAGTTCAAGGCTGTAGTGCACAATGAATATGCTTGTGAATAGCCACTACATTCCAGCCTGGGTAAGACCCTGTCTCTAAAAGAATTTCTGGGCCGGGCGCGGTGGCTCAAGCCTGTAATCCCAGCACTTTGGGAGGCCGAGACGGGCGGATCACGAGGTCAGGAGATTGAGACCATCCTGGCTAACACGGTGAAATCCCATCTCTACTAAAAAATATTAAAAAAAAAAAAAAAAAAAAACTAGCCGGGCGAGATGGCAGACGCCTGTAGTCCCAGCTACTCGGGAGGCTGAGGCAGGAAAATGGCATAAACCCGGGAGGCGGAGCTTGCAGTGAGCTGAGATCCGGCCACTGCACTCCAGCCTGGGTGACAGAGTGAGACTCTGTCTCAAAAAAAAAAAAAAAAAAAAATTCAGTAACAAAAAAAACAAAAAAAAAAACAAAAAAAACCACTGAAGGCTCACAGGATTTATCAGGCTATAACTGATAGAAAATTGGGGACTCTGAGAAGTAATCAGAGTACTTCCACCCTAAGGGAATTTTATAACCCTGGCAAATTTAAACTTTTATTTGGATGGCTTCTTAGATGAAAGGAATACAAAAAAACAAAAACAAAAAAAAACTAGGGCCCACCAAGGTGGGGAGTCCACATTGAGCTGAGAAAGCAATGGCTATGCCTCCAGGGTAAGGGGGAACTAGAAGTAAATTGGCTCTGGTTTGTTACTTGGCAGCCTATTCCATGGGTGGTCCAAAAGACCTCAAGTTGTGGACTGAAAGTCCCCAACTGGAAGTATTTTTAAGCTCTTGATGACAACACACAGAGAATTCTCTCTGGTGAAAATAATCTTCATTAAAGGCCTTAAATTTTCCTGTAAACATTTTTTCCCCAAGGAAAGTGAGTAGCACACAGATATAACCAAGTACACAAAGTACCAGGAGCAAGAACTAGCAGAAATAAGAGACACTATAAACAGACCCACTAATCTTTGTGATTTTAGAACTATCAGAGGGACATAAAACAATGTGGTTTGTTCATATAAAATATAAGATTGCCATTGTTTTGCAATGGCAAGGGACCAAGAAACTATAAAAAATTATCTAGGTGCTTTCAAAATGACAAAAACTCTAAAAGAGGATTAAAAATAAAAGCAACAGCTGAGTAGAGACATAGTGAACCAGAACATAGATCAATAGAAGTTATCCACAATTCACCATAAGAGACAAAGCAGGAAACATGTAAAAGAGGTTAAGTGGCATGGAGTGTAGAGTGTAAGAGTTTTATCTATATTTATTCTGAGTCCCAAAAGAAGGGAGAAAGAGAATATGGCAGAAAGAATATTTAAGAAAATAATGGCGGATTTTTCAAATTTTCCAAAATTGAGGAGAGAATCTAATTCAAAGATTCAAGAAGCTTAATGAATCATAAGTATAAAGAAATCTACACTTAGAAACATCATTGTATTAACATGTGTGGAGTCCTGACAAAATAAGTAAGCAACAAGGAAGGGGTCCCAGGTTGGGGAAAACAATTGTTCTGAGAGATGGCTAATTACAGACAACAGGCTGGCACAACATCCTGTTCCCAAATACCTCACTCTGCATGTAACCTCAGCAGTATAAACTCATCCCTCTAGTTCCTGCCTCTTTGCAAATAGCCACTTCTCTGCTGTGCTGCCCATTGCAATCTTGCAACGTATCTTCATACTTTCTCTAACAAATCTGCTTTTCTTTACCTATGACTGTCTCAGTAAATTCCTTTAATGCCCGCAACACCGGCCCCAGCAGTTGCACCCACAACAGTATGTTTGCAGAACACTAAAGACAAAGAGATCTCAACAGCAACTAGAGAAAAAAGACAGATGTCCTTTCAAAGATCAATAGTTGGAGGGCCAGGTGTGGTGTGCCTCACATCTATTATCCCAGCACTCTGGGAAGCCTCTGAGGCAGGAGGATTGCTTAAGGCCAGGAGTTTGAGACCAAACTAGGCAACATAGCAAGACTGTCTCTACAAAAATTTTTTAAAAATCTTAGTCAGGCATGGTGGCACAGCCGTAGTCCCAGCTACTTACTTAGGAGGCTGAGGCAGGAGAATCATTTGAGCCCAAGTGGTCACGGCTGCAGTAAGCCATGACTGCACCACTGCACCCTAGCCTTGGCAATAGAGTGAGACCTTGTCTTAAAAAAGAAATTCACTGCAAGTTGTTATACAACCCCCTACTGCTAAATTGGACTGGCTTTTTAAAAAATAAATAATTTGTATAACAACTGACATTGTTATAAGAGTAACAATGGAATCTAGAATAAGATCAATGTGCTGATAGAAAATAACTATCAATTTAATATCCAGTAAAATATGTATATATACATATAGTTTTTGAGATGGAGTCTCACTCTGTCACCCAGGCTGGAGTGCAATGGCATGATCCCAGCTCACTGCAACCTCTGCCTCCTGAGTTCAAGCAATTCTCCTGCCTCAGCCTCCTGAGTAGCTGGGACTACAGGCACATGCACCACCATGCTCGGCTAATTTTTGTATTTTTAGTAGAGACAGGGTTTCACCATGTTGGCCAGGCTGGTCTTGAACTCCTGAGCTCAAGCGATGCACCAGCCTCGGCCTCCCAAAGTGCTAGAATTACAGGCATGAGTCACCATGCCCAGCCAGTGAAAATATATTTCAAGAATGATGTCGACATGTTCCAATTGTTCTATACATACGTACATACATATGTATGCATGCTGTTTGATAGCATTTTACCCACAGTAGAATTTGTTTTAAAATTGGAGTCAGTCCTCTCAAACCCTGCCATTGCTTTATCAACTAAGTTTATGTAATATTCTAAATATTTTGTTTGTCATTTCAACGGGTTCACAGCATCTTTACCAGGAGTAGACTCCATCTCAAGAAACCGCTTTCTTGGCTGGCACAGTGGCTCACATCTGTAACCCTAGCACTTTGGGAGGCCAAGGCGGGCAGATCACGAGGTCAGGAGTTTGAGAACTGCCTGACCAACATGGTGAAACCCCTTCTCTACTAAAAATACAAAAATTAGCAGGGTGGTGTGCATCTGTAATCCCAGCTAGTCAGGAGGCTGAGGCAGGAGAATCGCTTGAAACCAGGAGGCGGAGGTTGCAGTGAGCCAAGATCACACCACTGCACTCCAGCCTGGGTGACAGAGCAAGACTCCATCTCAAAAGAAAAAAAAAAAAAGAAACCACTTTTTTTTCCTCATCCATAAGGAGCAACTCTTCACGTGTTCAAATTTCATTATGAGATTGCCAAAATCCAGTCAATTCAGTAGTAGAATCTTCAGGCTCTACTTCAAATTCCAGTTCCCTTGCTATTTCCAACACATCTGCTGTGACTTTTTCCACTGAGGTCTTGAACTTCTCTCAAAGTCATCATGACAGCTGGAATCAACTTCTTCCAAACTCCTGTTAACATTGATTTTGGACCTTCTCCCATGAATCACAAATGTTCTTAATGGCATCTAGAGTGGTGAATCCTTTCCAGAAGGTTTCCAATTGACTTTGACCAGATCCATCAAAGAAATCACTATCTATGGCAGCCATGCCCTTGTAAAGTATATTTCTTAAATAATAAGACATGAAAATTAAAATTACTTCTTGATCCATGGGCTGTAAAAGTTATGTTGTGTTAACAGGCATGAAAATTACACTAAATTTCTTTTTCTTTCTTTTTTTTTTTTTTTTTGAGACGGAGTGTCACTCTGTCACCCAGGCTGGAGTGCAATGGCAGGTTCTCGGCTCACTGCAACCTCCACCTCCCAGGTTCAAGCGATTCTCCTGCCTCTCAGCCTCCTGAGTAGCTGGGATCACAGGTGCGTGCCACCATGCCCAGCTAATTTGTTGCATCTTTAGTAGAGATGGCTTCACCATGTTGGTCAGGCTGGTCTTGAACTCCTGACCTTGTGATCCGCCCATCTCGGCCTCCCAAAGTGCTGGGATTGCAGGTGTAAGTGCTGGCTGCACCCGGCCAACTCTAATCTTGTACCTCTCTGTCAGAGCTCTTGCGTGACCAGATATATTGTTAATGAGCAGTAATATTTGGAAATAAATAATTTTTTTTGAGCAGATCTCAACAATGGGCTTAAAATATTCAGTAAACCATGAAGTAAACAGATGTGTTGTATTCAAGCTTTGTTGTTCTATTTCTTGAGCACAGGCCTAGTAGATTTTGCAAAATTCTTAAGGGCCCTAGAATTTTCAGAATGGCAAATGAGCATTGGCTTCGATTAAAGTCATCAGCTGCATGAACCCCTAAAAAGAGTCAGACTGTCCTTTGGAACTTTGAAGCCAAGTATTGAGTTTTCCTCTCCAGCTACAAAAGCCCTAAATGGCATGTTCTTTTCATAGAAGGCTGTAGGCTGTTTCATGTACATTGAAAATCTGTTGTTTAGTATAGCTGCCTTCATCGATTATCTTAGCTAAGCCTTCTGGATAACTTTCTGCAGCTTCTCCATCAGCACTTGCTGCTTCACCTTGCACTTCTTTTTTTTTTTTTTTTTTTTTCCTTTTCCTGAGACAAGAGTCTCACTCCGTTGCCCAGGCTGGAGTGCAGTGGTGCAATCTCAGCTCACTGCAATCTCCGTCTCCTGGGTTCAAGTAATTTTCCTGCCTCAGCCTCCCAAGTAGCTGGGATTACAGGTGCATGCCACCACACCCAGCTAATTTTTGTATTCTTAGTAGAGACAGTGTTTCACCATGTTGGCCAGGCTGGTCTGAAACTCCTGACCTCATGATCCACCCACCTTAGCCTCCCAAAGTCCTGGGATTACAGGCACAAGCCACCGCGCCTGGCCTCACCTTGCACTTCTATATTATAGAGATAGCTTCTTTCCTTAAACCTCATGAACCAACCTTTGCTAGCTTCCAACTTTTCTTCTGCAGCTTCCTTACCTCTCTTAGCCTTCGTAGAATTGAAGAGAGTTAAGGCCTTGCTCTGGATTAGGCTTTGGCTTAGGGAAAAACCGTGGCTGGTTTTGATCTTCTATCCAGACCACGAAAACTTTCTTCATATCAGCAATAAGGCTGTTTGGCTTTCTTATGATCCATCCATTCACTGGAGTAACACGTTTCATTTCCTTCAAGAACTTTTCCTTCGCATTTCCACCTTGGCTAAAGGCAGGAGGCCTTGCCTTTGGCCTGTCTCAACTTCTAACTTGCCTTCCTCACTGAACTTATCATTTTTAGTTTTTGATATAAAGTAAAAGACATGTGACTCTTCCTTTCACTTAAATGCTTAGAGGCCACTGTAGAGTTATCAGCTGGCCTAATTTTAATACTGTTGTGTCTCAGGAAATGAGGAGGCCCAAGGAGAGGGAGAAAGACAAGGGAAAGGCCAGTTGGTATAAAAGTCACAACACACACAACATTTACAGATTAAGTTCACCATCTGATATGGATGTGGTTCATGGCATCCCAAAACAATTACAATAGTAACAACAAAGATCACTAATCACTAACCACCTGGGCACAGTGGCTCACACCTGTAATCCCAGCACTTTGGGAGGCCATGGCAGGCAGATCACAAGGTCAGGAGTTCGAGACCAGCCTGACCAACATGATGAAACCCCGTCTCTACTCAAAATACAAAAATTAGCCAGGCACAGTAGCACATGCCTGTGATCCCAGCTATGCTGGATGAGGCATAAGAATTGCTTGATTGCAGGAGGCAGAGGTTGCAGTGGGCCGAGATTGCGCCACTGCACTCCAGCCTGGGTGACAGAGAGACTCTGTCTTGAAGAAATGAAGAAAAAAGAAGAAAGGAAGGAAGGAAGGAAGGAAGGAAGGAAGGAAGGAAGGAAGGAAGGAAGGAAAGAAGGAAGGAAGGGAGGGAGGGAGGAAGGGAGGGCAGGAAGGCAGGAAGGAATGGAAGGAGAGAGGAAGGAGGGAAGGAAGAAGGAAGGAAGGGAGGGAGGAAGGGAGGAAGGAAGGAAGGGAGGGAGGGAGGAAGGAAGAAAGGAAGAAGGAAGGAAGGGAGGAGGGAAGAGGGAAGGAGGGCAGGAAGGGAGGGAGGAAGGAAGGAAGGAAGGGAGGGAGGGAGTGAGGGAGGAAGGAGGGAAGGAAGAAGGAAGGAAGGAAGGAGGGAAGAGGGAAGGAGGGCAGGAAAGAAGGGAGGAGGGAAGGGAGGGAGGAAGGAAAGAAGGAAGGAAGGAAGGAAGCGAGGGAGGGAGGGAGGGAGGGAAAGAAGAAAGAAGGAGGAGGAGGAGGAGCAACCAGCCAGAAAATCCAGCTGGCCTAACTTTAATACCAGAATCTGACAAGGAGAGTATGATAGGCCAAAAAGGGAATCTACATTTTGTTTTTTCCCATGATGACTTCTTTACAACATGAAACGTTTTTCAAGAAAGAATTTGGGCGAGCCCACACTTTGCGGGTTTCTGGAGCATGTTGTGGTCTGCATCTTGGGTTATCTGGCATTGGCTGTAGGCACAGGGAGGAGCAGGGACAAAGGAGCATGTTTGGCACATTTGAGGAACAGACAGAAAACCAACATGGCTCGAAGGAGTCTAATGAATGACAGCGAGAGGGGCTCCAAAAGAAGGAGTAGAGACAAGGGAAAAATTTTATAAGACCCGGTGGCCACAGTGAGAGCCTGCTTTTGTATTCTAAGAGGAAATGGAAGCCATTGAAAGACTCTCTATGTAAAGCAAGCTAGAAGCTTGTTCGGGTGAATGCAGGCAGCTGTGCCAATAGGAAAAAGCTACCTGGGGACCAGGCATGTTCAACATGGAGGCTCTATCTTTCCTTTTCTTTGTTGACCACGTGTACAGTAAAGAAGCAGGCAGGTCAGGCGCGGTGGCTCACGCCTGTAATTCCAGCACTTTGGGAGGCAGAGGCGGGTGGATCATGAGGTCAGGATACCTAGACCATCCTGGCCAACATGGTGAAACCCCGTCTCTGCTAAAATACAAAAAGTTAGCCGGGCGTAGTGGTGCATACCTGTAATCCCAGCTACTCGGGAGGCTGAGGCACGGGAATCTCTCGAATCTGGGAGGCGAAGGTTGCAGTGAGCCGAGATGGGGCCACTGCACTCCAGCCTGGCGACACAGGGAGAGTCTGTCTCAAACAAAAAAAAAAAGGGCAGACAACATGGTGCCGGCCAGGTAGAGAACCCATCTGCATGATAAAAGATGAGGGTGGGAGCAGCCAGCTCCTTCGCACGCTATGCAAATGGTACACCTGGTCCCACCAATCTCTCATCCTCTGTGTAATTCAAACACCACCTTCCCAGGCTCGCCTATAAAACCCCGTTCATTTCACCACGGGAACCGGAAGACCCATTTGGGAGCCCCTCCCTTTCTGCAAGAGAGAGAGAGCTTTTCTCTTTCTTTCACCTATTAAACCTCCACTCTTAACTTCAAAAAAAAAAAGAAAAGAAAGAAAAAGAAAGACCTTCTATGTGTAAAAGAGCTAACGAGGCCAGAATTCAAAACCCGCTTCATATCTTTGCTGTGTATCTTGGGCACTCACTGTGTCACTCTGATCTTGGGTTCTTCCAAGTGTGGAAAGAGGGGAAAGAGAGAACCATAATCCAGAAAGGAGATCCAAGAGAGGCTGTCCCCCATCTTATGCCCCCTGCTCAGTAGATTCCAAAAGTAGGGCTGAGAGATTCTCTCAAAGAAGCTGAGTGAAGTGATCGCAAAGAGCCTTTTTATGCCTCCCACAGAGAACTCCCACCTTTCATTCCTTGATCCAGTGGTTTATGACCTACATCAAAACTCCTCTTCAGGATCGGAGGGAGGGACTGGGCATCCCGGGCTCCCTGAAGATACCCTGTCTCTTCTCTCCTTTTTGATGCCTTGCTGGCGATACAGCTTGGAACACAGCAGGACTTCATAACCTGGGGCCTGACTGCAGGGGTCAGAAGTTTCCCTGAAATTGTATATAAAGGTTTGTCCACATGCGTTTTTCTCAAGGGAAAAAAATGTATAGCTGTCATCAGATTCTCAAAGGGTTAGTCCACTTGCAAAGGACAGACAATTGTCTTTTTAAAATTGGCTGAATTTTAAAAAGGGGTTCGTGGCCAGGCATGGTGACTCACACCTGTAATCCTAGCACTTTGGGAGGCCAAGGTGGGCAGATCGCTGGAGGTCAGGAGTTTGAGACCAGCCTGGCCATCATGGTGAGACCTCGTCTCTACTAAAAATACAAAAAAAAAAAAAATTAGCCAGGAGTGATGGTATGTGCCTGCAGTCCCAGTTACTCGGGAGGCTGAGGCAGGAGACTTGCTTGAACCTAGGAGGCAGAGGTTGCAGTGAGCTCAAATCGTGTCACTGCATTCCAACCTGGGTGATAGAGTGAGAGTCTGTCTCCAAAAAAAAAAAAAAAAAAAAAAAATTGTGGGAGATTCATTGAATGTATTGCGTCATGTAGCTGAAAAGTCATGGCTAGCCTAGAACTTCAGGCAGGACTAGATCCAGGCACTCAAACGATGTCGTGGGGAATGTGCCTCTGCATCTCTGAGTCCTCATTCCCTCTGAGTCATCTTCACATAGGCTGTTCCCTCATGCTGGAAATATGACCATCAGTATCGTCAGGCTCACATCCAACCCCTTAGCAACTTTGGCTTAATTCTGTGCTTTGGCCCAGTTTTGCTCACGTGACCATCTTTGAGCCAGTCGATATGGCCAGAGATTGTAAATTCTCTGATTAACCAAGCCTGGGTCCTCTGAATCTGAGAGGATCCAGCGTATCCAAAGAGATATGTCCAGGAAGCACACATGGGCTATTTGGAGAGAAGAGTGGTTCTGCAACCAAAAATAGAGATGCCTTTGTAGGAATCAAAGGTTGCATTGGGTGGGGCACGGTGACTCACCCCTATCTGTAATCCCAGCACTTTGGGAGGCTGAGGTGGGTGGATCATTTGAGCCCAGGAGTTTGAGACCAGCTTGGGCAACATGGCAAGACCCATCTCTACAAAAAATGCAAAAATTAGCTGGGCATCTTAGTGTGTGTGTCTGTGGTCCTAGTTACTCGGGAGGCTGAGGTGGGAGGATTGCTTGAGCCAGCGAGGCAGAGGTTGAAGTGAGCTGAGATGGCACCACGGCACCCCAGCCTGGATGACAGAGTTGAGACCCTGTCACACACACACACACACACACACACACACACAGTTGCATTGTTTTTTGTTGCCACCATAGCAAATTACCACAAACTTAGTGACTTAAAACAATGCAATTTTGTTTTTTTTTTTTTTTTGAGACAGGGTCTCGCTCTTCTTGCCTAGGCTGGAGTGCAATGGCACAATCTCGGCTCACTGCAACCTCCGCCTCCCGGGTTCAAGCAACTCTTCTGCCTCAACCTCCAAAGTAGCTGGAATTACAGGCACCCACCACCACGCCTGGCTAATTTTTGTATTTTAATAGCAACAGGGTTTTACCATGTTGTCCAGGTTGGTCTCAAACTCCTGACCTCAGGTGATCTGCCCACCTCGGCCTCCCAAAGTGCTGGGATTACAGGTATGAGCCACCGAGCCTGGCCATCTGGTGCAAATTCATTATCTGACAGTTCTGTAGTTCAGAAGTCCAACATGGGTCTCATTGGGCTAAAATCAAGATGACAACGGGGCTGCATTTTTTCTGGAGGCTGTAGGGGCAAATCTGTTCAATTGTCCTTTCCAGTTTCTAAAGGCTGCCTTGGCTGATAGCACCTTCCATTTTCAAAGTCAGCAGTGTAGCATTTTTCTAACCCTGCTTCCAGTGTCCCACATGTTTTTCTGATTCTTTCCTTCTGACCTCCCTCTTCCACTTGGAAGGATTCTGACTGCAAAGGGCATGCCTGTGCCTGTGTACTCCAGGATACTTTCCTTACCTTTTATATGTGTGTGTATATATATATATATATATATATATATATATATATATATATATATATGGAATCTTGCTCTTTCGCCCAGGCTGGAGGCAGTGGCACGATCTCAGCTCACTGCAACCTCCTCCTCCCAGGTTCAAGCGATTCTCCTGCCTCAGCCTCCCAAGTAGCTGGGAGTACAGGCGTGTGCCACCATGTCTGGCTAATTTTTTGTGTTTTTAGTAGAGACGGGGTTTCACCATGTTAGCCAGGATGGTCTTGATCTCCTGACCTCATGATCTGCCTGCCTCCGCCTCCCACAGTGCTGGGATCACAGACGTGAGCCACCGCGCCCGTCCTACTTTCCCTATCTTAACGTCAGCTGATTAGCAACCTTAATTCCGCCAGCTGCCTTACTTCCTCTTTGCTATGTAATCAAACATATTCACGGGCTCTGGGGATGAGGACATCTTTGGGGAGCAATTATTCCGCCTACCCTAGGGAATGTAAGTGCTAAGGAGGCACCTACGAAATAGTCACCACAGCATGACTCATGGCTTAAGAGCAAGGTTAGAGTTAGCAGGGACTGTGAAGTGGAAGGGAAGGGAAGGGAATTCGTATTTAATTGAACATGCACCAGTTGTCAGACACTGCTCTTGGAACTTTTTTTTTTTTTTTTTTGAGACAGAATCTCACTCTGTCACCCAGACTGGAGTACAGTGGCATAATCTCAGCTCACTGCAACCTCCGCCTCTGGGGTTCAAGTAATTCTCCTGCCTCAGCCTCCCAAGTAGCTGATATTACAGGTGCCCGCCACCATACCTAGCTAATTTTTGTATTTTTGGTAGAGACGGGGTTTCGCCATGTTGCCCAGGCTGGTCTCGAACTCCTGACCTCAGGTGATCCACTCACCTCAGCTTCCCAAAGTGCTGGGATTACAGGCGTGAGCCACCATGCCCAGCCTGCTCTTGGAACTTTACAAACATTATAATTTACTTTGATGACAACCCTATTAAATATAAATGAGTATCCCCATTATACATATGAGGAAACAGAGGTTCCAAATGAAAGAATGGACTTGTCAAGTGACACAGTTAGCTGGTGGCAGTAGCAGGATTTGAATTCAGGCCTGTCTGCCACAAAGGACATTTAAAATAAGGCCCTATGTTTATGTTCATAGTATGCATGGATGTATACATTCATACATATTTCTTCCTTTCATAAAATTATTTTTAGGCCGAGCACAGCAGCTCACACCTGTAATCCCAGCACTTTGGGAGGCCGAGGTGGGAGGATCACTTGAGCCCAGGAGTTCAAGACCGAACTGGGCAGCATGGCAAGACCCCATCTCTACATTAAAAAAAAAAAAGCAAAAATTAGCTGGACGTAGTGGCGCACATCTGTAGTCCCAGCTACTGGGGAGTCTGAGGTGGGAGGATTACTTGAGCCCAGGAGTTTGAAGCTGCAGTGAGCCATGATCTTGTCACAGCACTCCAGTCTGGGTGACAGAGCAAGATCCTATCTCAAAAAAAAAAAAAGAAAAAGAAAAAGAAAAAGAAAAGCAAAGAAAAAAAGAAAATTACTTTTAAATTGTGCAAATAATATATGCATAGACTTACCTTGCTTCTTAAAAAAAGTGTTACAGACAAAGCTAAAATTCTCTTTGGTCACCTCTCTCTCATCTAGATCTCTTCCCTAGAAGTAACCATTATTATCGGTTTATGGCTGATCCTTCTGGATCTTTGTCTAAAAGTGAGTGCATGCTGCATGTGTGTGTGTGCATGCATGTGTGTGCATGTGTGTGTGCGTGTGTGGTAACATAGTATATGCATAGTATTGTATAGTAAATGAGTAGTATTGTTTTGAGCAAGCATATGAGTATCTTTTAACATAAATGGGATCCTACTGTACATATTGTTCTGCAGCTTGCTTTTTTAACTCAACAATATGTCTTGGAAATCTATCCAGATTTATTTAAAGAGCTTGTCCTCTTCCTTTTAAAAGCTGCAGTAGTATTCTGTAGAACTCGGCGTTTCTTTGTCCGCTCTCCTATTGCTGGACATTTGGGTTATTCTTGGTTTCTTTGCTCTCATAAACAATGTTGCTATGAACATCTTTACACGAGTTTCCTTGGAGACATGTCTAATAAGGAGAGTTAGAATTATCAAGTTATATGAATGTATTCATTTTAATTTTAATAAACAATTCCTGGAACTGTCAAGTATTTCTACATAATAAATAACAAAAACTCAGCAACTTCATGTGTTCTTGATCTAGCCAGGCTTCTCTGTTTCTTTTGTTTATTTGTTTTTTGTTTTGTTTTGTCTTGAGGCAGAGTCTCTCTCTGTCGCCCAGGCTGGAGTGCAATGGCACAACCTCGGACCACTGCAGCCTCTGCCTCCTGGGTTCAGGTGATTCTCCTGCCTCGGCTTCCCAAGTAGCAGGGACTACAGGCATGCACCACCATGCCTGGTTAATTTTTGTATTTTTAGTAGAGACAGGGTTTCACTATATGTTGGCTAGGCTGGTTTTGAACTCCTGACCTCAAGTGCCTCCACCTGCCTCGGCCTCCCAAAGTGCTGGGATTAGAGGTGTGAGCCACTGCGCCCAGCCTAGCCAGACTTTTCGAGGGTTGCTCTGCTTGAAGCTGCGGGTCTGACTGACTCCAAGCGTCTCATTCCAGGGCCCGGGCTGAGGGAAGGTCGGCTGCCAGGGAGAGTTTCTCATGGTGATGGTGGGGGCACAAGCGGACGAGAGGCAGATGCAAAGCTTCTGAAGGCCTAGACTCAGACGCTGGTGCGTGCACCCACATGCCATTGGCCAAAGCAAGTCAAGTCAACTGTGCAGAGTTAAAGGGCAAGGAGGCACCCTCCACACGCGGCGAGGTCATGGCAAGGGTGTGGGGCCATCGGTAGACACTGATTTTCACTTTTTGTGGGTGTGTTTGTGACAAGGTCTCACTCTGTCACCCAGGCTGGAGTGCAATGGCACAATCTTGACTCACTGCAGCCTCTGCCCCCCAGGTTCAAGTGCTTCTTGTGCTTCAGCCTCCCAGAGTAGCTGGGAATACAGGCACCCGCCACCACACCCAGCTAATTTGGTATTTTTAGGAGAGACGGGGTTTTGCCATGTTGACCAGGCTGGTCTTGAACTCCTGACCTCAGGTGATCTTCCCGCCTCAGCCTCCCAAAATTCTGGAATTACAGGCGTGAGCCACCGCACCCGGCCTGATTTTCTTTCTGCTGGTAATGGGACAGGGGACCTGCTTCCCTACATTCTTATCAATGTTTTTTTGTTTGTTTTTGTTTTTTGAAGCTGAGCCTTTCTCTTTTTTTTTTTTTTTTTTTTTGAGACGGAGTCTCGCTCTGTCGCCCAGGCTGGAGTGCAGTGGCTGGATCTCAGCTCACTGCAAGCTCCGCCTCCCGGGTTTACGCCATTCTCCTGCCTCAGCCTCCCGAGTAGCTGGGACTACAGGCGCCCGCCACCTCGCAGGGCTAGTTTTTGTATTTTTTAGTAGAGACGGGGTTTCACCGTGTTAGCCAGGATGGTCTCAATCTCTTGACCTGTGATCCGCCCATCTCGGCCTCCCAAAGTGCTGGGATTACAGGCTTGAGCCACCGCGCCCGGCCGAGCCTTTCTCTTTTTCTCTCTTTTGCCCAGGCTGGAGTGCAGAGGTGCGATCTCGGCTCACCACAACCTCCGCCTCCCAGATTCAAGTGATTCTTCTGCCTCAACCTCCCAAGTAGCTGGGATTACAAGCGCCCACCTCGGCCTCCCAAAGTGCTGGGATTACAGGAGTGAGGCACCATCCCGGTCCATCTCATCAATGCTTAATACACCAGTTAACTTGGATTTTGCCAGTCCTATGGGGGAAATATATATTGATTTCCTCTCCCTTCCCAAAGGCTACTGTCAGCCAAAATGCAGCATGAAGTAGATGAAGTAGAGGGAAAGTACCAGGTGGAAGAACCTGCCACTCCCGGTGACATTTTTTTTTTTTTTTTTTTTTTTTTTTGAGACAGGATCTCACTCTGTTGCCCAGGCTGGAGTGCAGTGATGTGATCACAGCTCATTGCAGCCTCGACCTCCCGGGTATAAGAGGTCCTCCACCTCAGCCACCTGAGCAGACACGTATCACCATGCCTGCCTAATTTTTCTGACACTTTGCAGAGATGGGGGTCTCCCTATGTTTCCCAGGCTGGTTTCAAACTCCTGGGCTCAAGCTACCCTCCTGCCCCGGCTTTCCCAAGTGCTAAAATTACAGGTCACTCTGGCTCAAAAAAATAAAAATAATAAAATTATTAGTCAATAAGTCAGGAGTGGCTAGGCGTGGTGGCTCACGCCTGTCATCCCAGCATTTTGGGAGGCTGAGATGGGCAGATCACTTGAACCCAGGAGTTCGAGACCAGCCTGGGCAACACGGTGAAACCCTGTCTCTACAAAAAATACAAAAATTAGCTGGGTATGGTGGTGGGTACCTGTAATCCCAGCTACATGGGAGACTAAGGCAAGAGAATCACTTGAACCAAGGAAGCAGAGGTTGCAGTGAGCTAAGATTGCACTGCTGCACTCTAGCCTGGGTGACAGAGACTCTGTCTCAATAATAATAGTAAAATTATTAGTCAATAAGGCAGGAGTGGCCAGAAGTAGTGGCTTGCACCTGTAATCCCAGTACGTTGGGAGGCCAAGGCGGGTGAATAACTTGAGCCCAGGGGGCTTGAGCCCAAGAGTTTGAGATCAGCCAGGGCAACATAACAAAACTCCATCTGTACAAAAAAATACAAACATAGCTGGGCATGGTGGCAGGCCCCTGTAGCCCCAGCTACTTAGGAGGCTGAGGTGGGAGGATCTCTTGAACCCAGGAGGTGGAAATTGCAGTGAGCTGAGATTGTGCCACTGCACTCCAGCCTGGGCGACAGAGTGAGACTCTGTCTCAAATAAATAAATAAATAAATAAATAAATAAATAAATAAAATAATAATAAAATAAGGCAGGGCCAAGCACAGCAGCGCACGCCTGTAATCCCAGTACTTTGAGAGGCTGAGTCGGGCAAATCATCTGAGGTCAGGAGTTCGAGACCAGTCTGGCTAACATGGCAAAACCCCATCTCTACTAAAAATACACAAATTAGCCGGGTGTGGTGGTACAGGCCTGTAATCCCAGCTACTCGGGAGGCTGAGGCAGGAGACTCGCTTGAACCTGGGAGGCAGAGGTTGCAATGAGCTGAGATTGTGCCACTGCACTCCAGCCTGGGCAACAGAGCAAGACTCTGTCTCTAAAAATAAAAAATAAAATAATAAACAAAATAAAAAATTAAGGTAGGAGTGAAATGAAAACAGGCTGCAGGTAAGGCAGCATCCCCATATCAGACGTACTCCATTAATTTTTGACACTTAAGTTGTTTTCAGATTTGGCTATAATAAATGACTCTATGAGATACATCTCTATGTGTATATTTTTGTCTACCTCTCTGATGATTTCCTGCATATAAGTTCCTATGAGTTGAATTGCTGGGTCATTAACAAAACTTTTCTGCAGAAGCTAAAGCAATTTTCACATTAACTGTTTCATTTAGTTCCTTTTATAAAGCCCAAAGGCATAGCATTAAAACAGCTCAGTGATTCCTTCCTCTGCCCATCAAATGAGCAACAAATGTTTTAAGGTTCTACCGAATGCTAGAGAGTGCAGCCAAACAGACATCCATGCTGATACTCAGTTGTCAGAAGGTAAATTGCTACCACCATTTTGGAAAGCAATTTGATGGAAGGTGTCAAATATAGGAACAATGCCCACGCCCTGAAAATATCCCATGCCTGGGAATTCACCTGAAAGTCAGAGGCTTACAAACAAAGACGTTCGTCATGATATTATTTATCATAGTTTTTATTTATTTATTTTTATTTATCATTTATTTTTTGAGATGGAGTCTCCCTCTTGTCACCCAGGCTGGAGTGCAGTGGTGTGATCTTGGCTCACTGCAATCTCTGCCTCCCAGTTTCAAGTGATTCTCCTGCCTCAGCCTCCTGAGTAGCTGGGATTACAGGTGCACGCCACCACACTCAGCTACTGTTTGTATTTTTAGTAGAAACGGGGTTTCGCCATGTTGGCCAGGCTGGTCTTGAACTCCTGACCTCAGGTGATCTGCCCACCTCAGCCTCCCAAAGTGCTGGGATTACAGGTGTGAGCCACTGTGCTCGGCCTTTATTTTTATTTTTTATTTTTATTTCTTTTTTGGACAGAGTCTTGCTCTGTCACCCAGGCTGCAGTGCAGTGGTGCCATCTCAGCTCCCCGCAACCTCCACCTCCCGGGTTTAAGCGATTCTCCTACCTCAGCTTCCTAAGTAGCTGGGATTATAGGCACGCACCACCAAACCTGGCTAATTTTTGTATTTTTAGTGGAGACGGGGCTTTACCATGTTAGCCAGACTGGCCTCAAACTCCTGAGCTCAAGAGATCCACCCGCCTCAGCCTCCCAGAGTTCTGGGATTACAGGCATGAGCCACCATGCCAGGCTTAGTTTTTGAAAAATAAAATTACCAGAGTATCCAACTAGAAAGGAATGGTTAAATTAACCATGCTGTATCCACCCAACAGAATATTACACAGCCATTTAAAATGACACGTTAAAGAATATATGTACGAGCATGAAAATGCTGATAAGGTAATGTTCAGTGAACAAAAGCAGACTGCAGACATTTTATGAAGTATGAATTTAGATGTTAAAGACTCCATAGACTCTTAAGGGGGGACTGTATTTGGAAGGTGAGGGTATGGAACTCTTTCTGCCTGTCTCTGTTTTCCGCCTGTTCTCTCGTGATCATTGCAGCAGACAGAATAAAAATGCTCAAGTCCTGATTCCTGGGACCGATCAATGTATTATCTTAACATGGCAGAAGGGACTTTGCAGGTATGACTAAGTCAAGAATCTTGAAATGGGGAAGATACCCTGAATTGTCACGGTGGCCCCAATGGAATCACAGGGACCAGAATACTGAGAGGGAGGGGGGGAGATCAGAGTCAGAGAAAGCGGCATGGCCATGCAAGGGAAACAGAAACATTCCTCGACCACTCCCACACTCCCAACCTCACAGGACACGCAACAGCACTGTGGCTTGACTGTTCAGCTACCGCGCACTCAAACCCCTTATGCAGATGGGCAGGTGCAGGATCGAGGGCAAGCACTTTTTGGGCTCCAGCCCCATGGTAACTTCTAGGGGCGGGTGCCTGTGACCCCCAAAGCCCCAGTGGGCATGCTACAGTGTCCTTATACTTCTGCCATCTGCAGACGGCTTAAGTGTTAACCAGCTCAGTGCCCTCTTGGTACCCGGGTTCTTGTCAGGTGCCGGTCACAGAATCACGTCACACACAAGCTTGAAGGATGGTGAATGTAAGGGTTTTACTGAGTGGTGGAGGTGGCTCTCAGTGGGATGGATGTGGAACTGGAAAGGGGATGGAGTGGGAACTCCCCTGGAGTTCAGCTGTCCCTCAGCCAACGTCCTCTCCAACCATCCCCAGCCAAACTCCTCCCAAAGTTCAGATGCTCCTTCTATTCTCTCCTCCTCTGCCGTGCTGCTCTTCTGCTCTTCTGTTCACCTGCTTGTCTGCTCATCTGCTGGTGGAGCCTGGGGTTGCCATAGCAGCTATAGAAAACTAATATAACCATGCATTTTGAAAAAGTGGGCCAGGCATGCTGGCTTACACCTATAATCCCAGAACTTTGGGAAGCTGAGGCGGAGGATTGCTTGAGCCCAGGAGTTTGAGACCAACCCGGGCAACATGGTGAGACCCTGTCTCTACAAAAAATGAGCTGGGTGTGGTGGTATGTGCTTGTAGTCCCAGCTACTTGGGAGGCTGAGGTGGGAGACTGGCTTGAGCCTGGGAGGTCAAGGCTGCAGCGAGCCATGATCATGCCATTGCACTCTAGCCTGGGCAACAGAGCAAGACCCTGTCTCAAAAAAATAAGAAGTCCTTTCACTTTTTTGTGTAGTTTCTGTTTAAATCTTTTTTTTTTTTTTTTTTTTTTTGAGATGGAGTCTTGCTCTGTCACCTAGGTTAGAGTGCAGTGGTGCAATCTTGGCTCACTGCAAGCTCCACCTCCCAGGTTCACACCATTCTCCTGCCTCAGCCTCCCGAGTAGCTGGGACTACAGGTGCTTGCCACTATGCTCAGCTAATTTTTTGTATTTTTAGTAGAGACGGGGTTTCACCATGTTAGCCAGGATGGTCTCAATCTCCGGACCTCGTGATCTGCCCACCTCGGCCTCCGAAAGTGCTGAGATTACAGGCATGAGCCACCACGTCTGGCCTTTTTTTTTTTAGACAGAGTTTTGCTCTTGTCACCTAGGCTGGAGTGCAATGGGGTGATCTTGGCTAGCCTCTCGAGTACCTGGGATACAGGCACGTGCCATCACACCCAGCTAATTTTTGTATTTTAGTAAAGATGGAGTTTCACCAAGTTGACCAGGCACCTGACCCTTGTTTAAATCTTTTGCTCATTTATCAGGTTGCTCGTCTTTTCTGTTGTTGATCTGTAGAAGTTCTTTATATTTTTTGCATTTGATTCCTTTGTCAAATACAGTCAGCCCTCTGTGTCCATGGGTTCCACAAATTCAGCCAACAATGTACTGAAAATGTCTGGAAACAGCCCAGACAACGTGGTGAAAACCCATCTCTATAAAAAATACAAAAATTGACTGGGTGAGGTGAATCAACGCCTGTAATCCCAACACTTTGGGAGGCTGAGGCGGGTGGATCACTTGAGGATGGGAGTTCAAGACCAGCCTGACCAACATGGAGAAACCCTGTCTCTACTAAAAATACAAAAAATTAGTCAGGTATGGTGGCACATGCCTGTAATCCCAGCTACTCAGGAGGGTGAGGTAGGAGAACCTAGGAGGCGGAAGTTGTGGTGAGTCAAGATTGCGCCATTGCACTCCAGGCTGGGCAACAAGAGCAAAACTCTGTCTCAAAAAAAAAAAAAAAAAAATTAGCCGGTTGTGGTGGCAGGCACCTGCAGTCCCAGCTACTCAGGAGGCTGAGGCAGGAGAATCACTTGAGCATGGGAGGCAGAGGTTGCAGTGAGCTGAGCTCACACCACTATACTCCAGCCTGGATGACACAGCAAGACCCTGTCTCAAAAAAAAAAAAAAAAAAAGAAAGAAAGAAAGAAAGAAAGAAAAGAAAATGTTTAAAATAATAATAGTAATACGATTAAAAATAACAGATTTTTTAAAGCAATATGGTGTAACAACTATTTACAGAGTATTTACAATTTACTAGGTATTACAAATAATGTAGAGATGGCCTGAAATACAGGAGGATGTAGGTGGGTTATGCAAATACTACACCTTTTTACATAAGGGACTTGAGCATCCACAGATTTCCTTATCCAAGAGGGTCCTAGAAACATTCCCCCATGAATGCTGAGGGAGAATTGTACATGTAATGTGAATATTTTTAGCAACCTGTTGCTTGTCTTTTCATTTTCTTTTTTATTTTTTGAGATGGAGTCTTACTCTTTTGCCCAGGCTAGAGTGCAGTGGTGAGATCTCAGCTCACTGCAACCTCTGCCTCCCGGGTCCAAGCAATTCTCCTGCCTCAGCCTCCTGAGTGGCTGGGACTACAGGCATGCGCCATCACTCCTGGCTAATTTTTCCATTTTTAGTAGAGACAGGGTTTCACCATGTTGGTCAGGCTGGTCTCGAATTCCCGACCTCAGGTGATCTGCCTGCCTCAGCCCCCCGAAATGCTGGGATTACAGGTATGAGCCACCGAGCCCAGCCTTCATTTTCTTAATAATACTGTGGTATTCATCCAGGTTGTTGCTTAAGTCAGTAGTTCGTTGCTTTACTTGCTTTTATGTATTCTCTTCCATTATTAGACCACAATTTGTTTGTCTATTTGAAACCCACCCACTAGTCCCACGGATGTCTTTTGGATAAACAGAGAAATTGACCGTTCTGGTCGTAAAGCTTGACCCTTACATTTGTTTTATCTGAATTCCTTCCTCGGGAAACTACCTTCAGGCCTCTCAAAAAAAAAGTATTAAAGAACTGAGACTCACCAGGTCACCATATCCAGACAATGAGGTAATGGATCCCCTCATTCATCATGAATTGCTCTGACTTCTGTGTTAAAAATCATTTGATAATAAACATGGGTCTATATAAGAATTCTCTATTCTATTCTATTCTTTTTTGTGGGCCGCGGGAGCAGGGTCTCCTCTGTGGCCCAGGCTGGAGCGCAATGATGCAATCATGGCTGACAGCAGCCTCAACCTCCCAGGCTCAAGCAATCCCCCGACCTCAGCCTCCCAAGTAACTGGGACTACAGGCACACACCACCACACCTGGCTAAATTTTTGTAGAGACAGACTCTCGCTATGCTGCCTAGTCTTGTCTCAAACTTCTGGGCTCAAGGGATCTTCCTGCCTTGGCCTTCCAAAGTGTTGGGATTACAGGCATGAGCCATTGTGCCAGCCTCTGTTTTGCTCTTAATTGTCTGTTCTTACGCGGATACCACACTGTCTTGGTTACTGCAGCTTTATGGTAAGTTTGAAATCAGATAGTTTGAATCCTCCAACTTTGCTTTTCTTTTTCAAGATTGTTTTTTACTATTCAAGATCCCTGTAATCCCAGCACTTTGGAAGGCTGAGGCGGGCAGATCACCTGAGGTCAGATGTTCAAGACCAGCCTGGCCAACGTGGTGAAACCCTGTCTCTACTAAAAATACAAACATTAGCTGGGCATGGTGATCAGTGCCTGTAATTCTAGCCACTTGGGAGGCTGAGGCAGAAGAATCGCTTAAACATGGGAGGAGGAGGTTGCAGTGAGCCAAGATTGTGCCACTGCATTCCAGCCTGGGTGACAGAGTGAGACTCCATCTCAAAAGAACAACAAAAAAAGAAGTCTTGCACATCTTTTGCTAAAGTTATTCCTATGCATTTTGTATGTTTTCTACTATTTTGAGTGCAAAATTTTGCAAAATTTCATTTTGCATCAGTATATAAAAATATAATTAAAAAATTTTATATTGACCTTTTATTTTTCAAAATAGCTAAATTCACGTTTGTTCTAGAAGTTGTTTTGTAAGTTCCTAAGGCCTTTTTTTACATATATGTTGTTGTCTTGAATAAAGATAGTTTTAAAGTTTTTTTCTGCATCTATTGAGATAATCATATGACTTTTTCCCTTTATTGTGTTATGTGCTAAAGTATATTCACTGCTTTTTGAATGTTAAACAAATCTTGCTTTCCTGGTCTAAGTCCCACTTGCTTACGATGTATTAACCTTTTCATATATTACTATTTTGATTTTCCAGTATTTTATTAAGGGCTTTTCCATCTGTGTTCATAAGGGATATTGGTCTGTAATTTTCTTTTCTTGTAATGTCAGCTTTTGATATCAGGATTATGCTGCCTTGTGAAATGATTTTGGAAGTGTTTCTTCCTCTTCTGTTTTCTGAAAGAGTTTGTGTGACGTCTGGAATTTCTCTCTGCTTTTTATTATTTATTTTATTTTATTTATTTATTTATTTATTTTTTGAGACAGATTCTCTCTCTGTCACCCCGACTGGAGTATAGTGGCATGATCTTGGCTCACTGCAACCTCCACCTCCCAGGTTCCAGCGATTCTCTGGCCTCAGCCTCTCAAGTAGCTGGGACCACAGGCACGTGCCACCACACCTGGCTAATTTTTGTATTTGTTGGAGAGGTGGGGTTTCACCATGTTAGCCAGGCTGGTCTCAAACTCTTTATCTCAAGTGATCTGCCCACGTCGGCCTTCTAAAGTGTTGAGATTATAGGCATAAGCCACCGCACCTGGCCATCCCTCTGATTCTTTGTTTGTTTGTTTATTTGTTTGTTTTTGTTTTTGAGACAGGGTCTTGGATCTGTCGCCCAGACTGGAGTGCAGTGGCATGATCTCGGCTCACTGCAACCTCTGCCTCCTGGGTTCAAGCAATTCTGCCTCAGCCTCCCGAGTAGCTGGGACTACAGGTATGTGCTACCACACCTGGGTAATTTTTGTATTTTTAGTAGAGACTGGGTTTTGCCTGTTTGCCAGGCTGGTCTCTGGGCATGATGGCTCATGCCTATAATCCCAGCACTTTGGAAGGCCGAGGTGATGGATTGCTTGACCTCTAATTCTTTTCATAGTTTCTGTAACTCCGCTGAGATTTTCCATCTCTCACTCCCTGTGCATATTTTCCTTTAAGTCGCTGACCATATTTGTAATCGCTGTTGTAAAGTTCTTGGCTCTCAATTCCAATATCTGGGTTACCTTTAGGCCTGTTTCTATTGGCTTCTTCTTTTTTTGCTTTTTTTTTTTTTTGCTTTTGTTTAGGACACATTTTTCTGTTTCGTTTGTTTGTTTGTTTGTTTGTTTTTGCAGGTTTCATGTTTTCTAGCTGAATGTTGAACATTATGGATGGCACATAGTAGGGACCCTGAATGATGTTGTCTTCCTTTGAAAAGTGTTGAGTTTTGGGCTGGGTGTGGTGGCTCACGCCTGTAATCCCAGCACTTTGGGAGGCCGGGACGGGCAGATCACCTGAGGTCAGGAGTTCAAGACCAGACTGGCCAACATGGCGAAGCTGGGACGTCTCTACTAAAAATATAAAAATTAGCTGGGCGTGGTGGCGGGCGCCTGTAATCCCAACTACTCAAGAGGCTGAGGCAGGAGAATCACTTGAACCCGGAGGTTGCAGTAAGCCGAGATCAAGCCATTGCACTCCAGCCTGGGCAACAGAACAAGACTCTGTCTCAAAAAAGAAAGAAAGAGAGAAAGAAAGAGAGAAAAAGAAAGAAAGAAAGAAAGAAAGAGAGAGAGAGAGAGAGAGAAAGAAAGAAAGAAAGAAAGAAAGAAAGAAAGAAAGAAAGAAAGAAAGAAAGAAAGAAAGAAAGAAAAAGAAAGAGACAGAGAGAAAGAAAGAAAGGAAGGAAGGAAAAGTGTTGAGTTTTGTTCTGAAAGGCAATTACTGGAAGATATTTTGGGTCCTATCGGGCTTGGGGTTTGATTGTTTTTTGTTTGTTTGTTTGTTTTGTTTTTGTTTTGTTTTTGTTTTTTTTTTGAGACAGTCTCACTCTGTTGCCCAGGCTGGATGCAGTGATGTGATGTCGGCTCACTGCAACCTCTGCTTCCTGAGCTCAAGCAGTCTTCTCACCTCAGCCTCCAGAGTAGCTGGGACCACAGACCCTTGCCACCAAACCCGGCTATTTTTATATTTTGTGTAGAGACGGTGTTTCACCATGTTGCCCAGGCTGGTCTTGAACTCCTAGCCTCAAGCAATCAACCCGCCTCAGCCTCCCAAAGAGCTGGGATTATAGGCGTGAGCCACCACGCCCAGCCCAGGCTTGGTTTTGACTCACTGTTAGGATGGGTCCATTTCACTTCTCTTCCTAGTCCTGGAGCATGGCCCTTACTATAGGGTATGGGCCTTACTCCTAAAGCATGGCCTTCCTGAGCTTTCAAATGAATGCTGGGAAGCTTAGCGAGGCCCCCCCACTCTGATTGGGCGGGAGACTCAGCATCTCCTAGCACTGCATGACGGCTTTTATTTCTGCTCATCTCTCATCTTTGTAGCAGCTATTCCCAACTGGGACTCATGGAGTCTTGTCCTCTGCAAACACTGTCCAGTCGTTAGCCAAGGACCTATGGTGAACTCCTCACAGCCTTCTGGGGGCCCACCTCACGTAGTTCCCTCTTCCCCACTGCCCCGTCCTGCAAATTCCAGCCTCGTCAGCAGCCCCCACAGCTCTCTCTCTCTGCCTCCTCAGCTCAGTAAGACTGCTCTGGGCCAGGCGCGGTGGCTCACTCCTGTAATCCCACCACTTTGGGAAGCTGAGACAGGCAGATCCCTTGAGGCCTGCCTGTCTCAGCTTTGGCAACATAGCAAAACCCTGTGTCTACTAAAAATACAGAAATTACCTGGGTGTGATGGCACGTGCCTGTAATCCCAGCTACTCGGGAGGCTGAGGCAGGAGAACCGCTTGAACCCGGGAGGTGGAGGCTGCATTGAGCCGAGATCGCACCATTGCACTCCAGCCTGGGCAACAGCAAGACACGGTCTAAAAAAAAAAAGAAGAGAATAGAAAGAAGATAAGAGAAAACATGAAAAACAACTGCACCGTTTTAGCCCCTTATCTCTGTGCCATGGTAGGCACAGTGTTCCCAGTGAGGAACCTGGGCCAATACATGGGCTCACCTTCACCATCGTCTCCTCTCAAGGATCGCAGTCCTCTTTCCACGGTTCAATGCCTGGAAACAGTGGCCCTCCTATATTTTGTCCAGTTTCACAGTTGTTTTTCGCAGGAGGGCACGTCTGGTTCCAGTGACTCATCCCAGCCGTACGCAGGAGCTCCCGATGTGTTACATTTGTAATGGGGGAAAAAAAAAAAAAAACCTCATGATTCAATTTTGTCCCAAACATTATGGCAGAGTAGAAAGAACATGTGCTCCAGAGTGCAGTAGAACGGGTCTCGATTCCACACTCTGATGCTTCGTTCCTGTGCGGTGGTCTTGCGTAAGCACCTCAGCTCTTTGCACTTGAGTCTTCTCTATAAAGTGGAGAGGAGGATATTAATAGCACCTTCCTTGCAGGATTGTTGGTGGGGTCAGAAGTAACCCAAGCACTTATCTCATGCACAGTAGACCAACGAGAACAATTAATGTTGTGTTATGGGGGGGGATGATTCTGTTTCAAGAAAGGTATTTAAAGTGCAGAGCAGCCTGCATGGATTGTACATAATATTCCACAAATTCCATGAAAATACTCAGTTCTCCTGGCATTTTCCAGACACTGGGAATGTAGTCATCACTGAAAATAGACCAGGTCTTTGTTCTCATGGAGTTTGCCCTCAAGTGAGGGAAGAGAGTGAGTAGTAAGGAAACAAGTGAAGAAAATTTCAGGCTGGGCATGATGGCTCATGCCTGTAATCACAGCATTCTGGGAGGCTGAGGAGGGCAGATCAATTGAGGTCAGGAGTTCGAGACCAGCCTGGCCAACATGATAAAATCCCTTCTCTACTAAAAATACAAACATTAACCTGGCGTGGTGGTGGGCGCCTGTAATCCCAGCTACTCAGGAGGCTGTGACACAAGAATTGCTTGAACCTGGGAGGGAGAGGTTGCAGTGAGCCAAGATCACGCCACTACACTCCAGCCTGAGCAACAGAGGGAGACTCTGTCAGAAAGAAAGAGAGAGAGAGAGAGAGACAGGAAGGAAGGAAGGAAGGAAGGAAGGAAGGAAGGAAGGAAGGAAGGAAGGAAGGAAGGAAGGAAGGAAAGAAAAGAAAGAAAAGAGAATGGCTTGAACCCGGGAGGCGGAGCTTGCAGTGAGCCGAGA
Source organism: Chlorocebus sabaeus (assembly GCF_047675955.1). Taxonomy (NCBI): domain Eukaryota; kingdom Metazoa; phylum Chordata; class Mammalia; order Primates; family Cercopithecidae; genus Chlorocebus; species Chlorocebus sabaeus. The sequence goes on from NC_132909.1 coordinate 7,500,999, forward strand.
TCGTGCCACTGCACTCCAGCCTGGGCGACAGAGCGAGACTCCATCTCAAAAAAAAAAAAAAAAAAAAAGAAGAGCTGTCAAGGAGCCATTTGTATACCTGCAGGAGGAGCTTGGCACAGAGTTCAGAGTAGGACACCCATACTGGGGAGTCATCGGCTGCCTGAATTTTTTGTTTGTTTATTTTGTTTTGTTTTTTTTTTGAGACAGGGTCTCGCTCTGTCACCCAGGCTGGAGTGCAGTGGTTCGATCTTGGCTCACTGCAACCTCCACCTCCCGGGTTCAAGTGATCCTCCCACCTCAGCCTCCCGAGTAGCTGAGATTACAGGTGCCCACCACTACACCTGGCTAATTTTTGTATTTTTAGTAGAGACGGTTTCACCATGTTGGTCAGGCTGGTCTCGAACTCCTGACCTCAAGTGATCCGCCTGCCTCAGCCTCCCAAAGTGCTGAGATTACAGACCTGAGCCACTACGCCCGGCCTGGTTGTCTGGGTTTAAAGTCACACAACTGGGTCAGCTAGGGGTAGAGAACAGAGCACAAAGAGGGCTGGGGTCCAGTGGCTTTCCTCCCACACTTAGGGGGCAAGCAAAGGAGGGGAACTGGCAGACGAGTCCTAGAAGGCCCAGCCAGGTGAAAGAGGAGGAGAGTGAGGAGGGTTTGAAGTCATTGAAGCCATGAAAAGACATTGGTTTCCAGGAGATTCTGTGGCCAGTGCTGCCAAGTGGAAGAGTGGGATGAGGGTAGAGAAGTGGCCATTGAATGTGCAGTGCCGAGGCCATTGGTGGCCTTGGACAGGGACAGCTTGGTCGGGGGTGGGAGGCAGAAGCCCAGCTGGTGTTTGGAGAGGAACTAGGACATGAAGAAGGAGAGGTAGCTTTTGTGAAGTTTTGCTGAGAAGAACAAGAGAAGCGGGTGGTCGCTGCAGGGAGATGTGTCAGAGCAGGGCATGATGGTGTGGTTCCTCTTTAAGACGGGAGAGACCGGGGAAATCTTAAAGGCTGGTGCAGACAGGGAGAAGCATTTATGCAGGAGGAGAGTGGTTAATTGCAAGCAACAACGTGCCCTAAATGTGACTTCTCTCAGATGAATCTCCCCCAAATTTTTTATGAAAAATGTCATATATCCGGAAAGCTGAAAAAAACATTGAGCATCCATATGTCCACCACTTTGATTCCGTCGTTGTTAATATGTGAGATGCTGAATGATTTGAGAGGAGGTTGCAGACGCAAATGCTTCTGTACGAATCTCCTAAGATAAGAACACTCTAGGCCAGGCGTTGTGGCTCATGCCTGTAATCCCAGCACTTTGGGAGGGTGAGACAGGCAGATCACTTGAGGCCAGGAGTTCGAGACCAGTCTAGGCAATGTACAGAAACATGGGAAAACTCTACAAAAAAGAAAATACAAAAGTTAGCCAGCCATGGGGGTGCACACCTGCAGTCCCAGCTACCCAGGAGGCTGAAAAGAAAAGGCGGCTTGAACCAGGGAGGTAGAGGTTACACCAAGCCAAGACTGTGCCACTGCACTCCAGCCTGGGCAACAGAGTGAGACCTTGTCTCAAAAACAAAACAAAACAAACAAACAAACAAACAAAAACAAAAAAAAGAAAGAAAAAAATAAGAACATTCTCCTACATAACTACAATATTATATCATATTACACCCAAGAAGAGTAACTGTAGCTCCCCTAGTGCTTCTAAGATCAAGTCCAAATTCACATTACCCCGCTTGTCTAGAGATTGCCTTTTAGGACTTTAAAAAAATACTATGGGCTGGGCACAGTGACCCACATGTATAACCCTAGTGCTTTGAGAGGCCAAGGCAGGAGGATCGCGTGAGGCCAGGAGTTGAAGATCAGCCTGGGCAACATAGCAAGACCCCATCTCTTAAAAAAAAAAAAAGTTTAAAAATTAGCCAGGTGCAGTAGCTGCCACCTGTAATCACAGGCACTTTGGGAGGCCGAGGTGGGCAGATCACTTGAGGTCAGGAGTTTGGGACCAGCCTGACCAACAAGGTGAAACCTTGTCTCTACTAAAAATACAAAAGAAAAAATAATTACCCAGGCATGGTGGTATGCGCCTGCAGTTTCAGCTACTTGGTAGGTGGAGGCAGGAGAATGACTTGAGCCTGGAAGGTGGAGGTTGCATTGAGCTGAGATCGTGTCACTGCACTCCAGCCTGGGTGACAGAGCGAGAGTCCGTCTCAAAAAAAAAAAAAAAATTAGCCAGGTGTGGTAGCACCTGCCTGTAATCCCCGCTACTCAGAAGGCTGTGGCAGGAGGATCACTTAAGCCCAGGAGTTGGCGGCTGCAGCGAGCTATGATTGCACCGCTGCACTCCAGCTTAAGCAAAAAAGTGAGACCCCATCTCCAAAAAAAAGAAAAAAAGAAAAAAGAAATGTTGCAAACCAGGAACCAAGCAAGGCGCAAGCATTGCATGTGGTGGTTATAGCTCCTTAATCTATTTTAATTTACAGCAACCACTCCAGCCCGTGTTTCTGCCCCATGACGACTTTTTGGAGGGACCAGGCTGGCTGTCTTCTAGAATGCCCCGCATTCTGGATTTGCCTGATTGTTCCTTCACCGTGTCTTCCAGCTTGTTTCTCTCTCCTAGTTCCTGTAGATGGAAATGGGAGCTCGTGCCGAGGTTCCCCCACATTCTCAGTTCACAGCACCTCAGTCATTTTCTCATGGTGTCCCTAACCCAGAAAGAAATACTTGGTGGTTCCATTATTAAGTAGTTATGTTCATACAACTTAAGAAGTCTTGTTCTAGCAACTTAGCACCAGTTGAAAAAGTAAGGCACACAAATTGAAAGAAAAAATAATTTATTTCATCCTTTTTTTAATTATTATTTTTAACTGATACAGAGTCTTGCTTTGTCACCCAGGCTGGAATGCAGTGGTGTGATCTCAGCTCACTATAACCTCCGCCTCTGGGGTTGAAGTGATCCTCCTGCTTCAGGCACCAGAGTAGCTGAGGCTGCAGGTGTGCGCCACCACACTGGGCTACTTTTTGTATTTTTAGTAGAGACGGGGTTTCACCAACGAGTTTTGCCATGTTGGCCAGGCTGGTCTCGAACTCCTGGTGTCAAATGATCCGCCCTGCTTGGCCTCCCAAAGTGCTGGGATTATAGGCATGAGCCACGGTGTCCGGCCTTTATTTCAGTCTTAAATGGCACTAATTACTTACTAATGGGGTATATGCACCTCTCACAGTTTGGAATCAGATTGGACACCACCACCTTCATTTTCTGTTCCACAAACAGGTAGTGCTTGCTTTTAATCACGGAACTGCCAAAAACTCAGCTTCACGGAGATAATATCATCCCCCTAACGTAGCATAATCTAATGTTGAAACTGTGGACTGTCCCAAGCCATGAGGTCATGGTGGTGTCTGAGAGATGTCAACCATCACTGTGTTTCATTTGAAAAATTTAAAGATCCTGTAACCAGTTGTGTGCTGGAGCCAGCGAGTGCTGGCTTTCCAAACAGAAGCAAAAAAAAAAAAAGTAAATCTCTCCTCTAATGAGTGTTGAGAACCGGTTGGTAAACGTTTACTACCATGGCACTGCCGTGGTCTGCTATGAATTTGCTGTAGTCACCCCAGGGTGTCTTGGCATCTAGTTTGGGAACCACAGGTCTTGGGGCTTAATTAGATTGACTTTAAATGCTCTTGGCAAGAAAACGTTGTAAGTGATGCTCTGTTTTTGTTTTTGCTTTTTCCCAAGACGGAGTCTTGTTCTGTCATCCAGGCTGCAGTGCAGTGGCGTGATCTTGGCTCACTGCAACCTCCACCTCCCGGGTTCAAGCAATTCTCCTACCTCAGCCTCCCTAGTTGCTGGAACTACCGGTGCATGCTACCACGCCTGGCTAATTTTTGTATTTTTAGTAGGGATGGGATTTTGCTATGTTGGCCAGGCTGGTCTCGAGCTCCTGACCTCAGGTGATACTCCTGCCTCAGCCTCCCAAAGTGCTGGGATTACAGGCGTGAACCACTGCACCCGGCCAGGAAGCTTTCAATCATAGAAGAGGGTGAAAGGGGAGGGGAAGCCGGTATGTCACATGGCCAGAGAAGGAGCAAAAAAAGACAGTGAGGAGGGAGGTGCCAGGCCCTTTTTAACAACTAGATCTCAGTGAACTTATAAAGCAAGAACTCATTCATTGCTGCAGGAATGATACCAAGACATTGATGAGGGAGTCTGCCTCTGTGACTCAGACACCTCCCCTCAGGCCCCCGTCCAACATCGGGGATCACATTTCAAAAGGAGATTTGGAAGGGACAAGTATCTAAACTCAGTCAGGTGTGGCTCATGCCTGTAATGCCAGCACTTTGAGGGGCCGAGGCAGGAGGACAGCTTGAGCCCAGGAATTTGAGACCAGCCTGGGCAACACAGTGGGACCGCACCTCTACAAAAAACTTAAAAATTAGCCATGCGTGGCGGCACATACCTATAGTCCCAGCTACTAGGGAGGCTTAAGCGGGAGGATCATTTGAACCCCTTGGGTCAAGGCTGCGGTAAGTCATGATTGCATCACTGCACTCCAGCCTGGGTGACAGAGTGAGACCTTGTTTCAAAAAATAAAAAATAATAATAATAATAAAACACCCAACTATATTAGGTTAGTCTGAGCCGCCTCACAGCATAACTACCTCAGGGCAGTCAGTCTGCTCGTAGAGCTAGCAAAGGCTGGAATTAATATTTTAGCAAATAAAGCAGAAGCTACATCTTTTTGGTGGCCACAGGCCATTGGTTAAAAAAGTCACAAAGCCGGGCGTGGTGGCTCAAGTCTGTAATCCCAGCACTTTGGGAGGCCAAGACGGGCGGATCACGAGGTCAGGAAATCGAGACCATCCTGGCTAACCCGGTGAAACCCCATCTCTACTAAAAAAAAAATACAAAAAACTAGCCGGGCAAGGTGGTGGGCGCCTGTAGTCCCAGCTACTTGGGAGGCTGAGGCAGGAGAATGGTGTAAACCCGGGAGGCGGAGCTTGCAGTGAGCTGAGATCAGGCCACTGCACTCCAGCCTGGGCAACAGAGCGAGACTCTGTCTCAAAAAAAAAAAAAAAAAAAGTCACAAGAGCCCTCCTAGTTTCAAGGGCTTTTATTTATCAAAGGTATACCTCACTGCCAATCAGCACGTCTGATGGGATGAGACAAGGGAAAGTGTCAGTCTCGTTGTAAGAAGAGCCTGAGGGACGGGGCAGTGATTACAGTCATCTTCAGGAAATGTAGCCTGTCACACTGACTCAGGACAAGTGCAGACATTCTGGAAACCAGACAAGCGGGCAACAGGGACGTTACCCTGCTGTGAGGATGGAGCACCCAGCTCTGTGCTTCTCTTTCAGTGACCATTCATCTCTCCTAACAGGAGGGTTAGGGTTTGGATTAGAGGCACAGGGTCTTCGTCCATTGGGGCTGCCACAGAAAAATACCTTAGATTGGGTAAATTTATTTATTTATTTGTTTAGAGACAAAGTTTTGCTCTGTTGCCCGGGCTGCAGTGCAGTGGTACAATCTTGGCTCATTGCAACCTCCACACTTCCTGGGCTCAAGCAGTTCTCCTGCCTCAGCCTCCTGAGTAGTTGGGAATACAGGTGCCCACCACCATGCCCAGCCAATTTTCATATGTTTAGTAGAGATGGACGGGGTTTCACCATGTTAGCCAGGCCGGTCTTGAACTCCTGACCTCAAGTGATCCGCCCACCTTGGCCTCCCAAAGTGCTGGGACTACAGGTGTGAACAACCACACCTGGCCTAGATTGAGTAATTTATAAACAATGGGAATTTTCTCTCGCAGTTCTGAAGGCTGGGAATTCCAAGATGAAGGCGCCAGCAGATTCAGTGTCGGGGGAAGAGCTGTTCTTCATAGATGGTGCCTTCTTGCTGTGTCTTCACATAGCAAAAGGGAATATAGCTCACTCAAACTTCTGGGTTTGTTGTTGTTGTTGTTGTTGTTGTTTGAGACAGGCTGTCACTCTGTCCCCCAGGCTGGAGTACAGTAGCGAAATCTCAGCTCATTGGAACCAGTACCTCCCAGGTTCAAGCGATCCTCTCATCTCAGCCTCCCAAATTGCTGAGATTACATGTCTGAGCCACTGTGCCTGGCCAAACCTCTGTTATAAAGTCACTAATGCGGCTGAATGTGCTGGCTCATGGTTGTAATCCTAGCACTTTGGGAGGTTGATGCGGGTGGATTGCCTGAGCTCAGGAGTTCAAGACACCCTGGGCAACATGGTGAAACCCCATCTCTACTAAAATACAAAAAAAAAAAAAGCTGGGCTTGGTGGCAGGGGCCTGTAGTCTCAGCTACTTGGGAGGCTGAGGCATGAGAACTGCTTGAGCCCAGGAGACAGAGGTTGCAATAAGCAGAGATCATGCCACTGCACTCCAGCCTGGGCGACAGAGTGAGATTATTTCCAATAAATAAATAAAGTCACTAATGACATTCATGAGGGCTCTGCCCTTAAAACTTAATCACCTCATCAAGGACCCACCTGTTAATACTATCACATTGGCAATTAAGTTTCAACATAGGAATTTTGGGGGAACATATTCAGATCACAGCAGTTAGTGATGGTCAGAATTGGAGGTAAGAGCCCGGGCGCAGCAGTTCATGCCTGTAAACCCAGCACTTTGGGAGGCTGAGGCAGGCGAATCACCTGAGGCCAGGAGTTCGAGACCAGCCTGGCCAACATGGTGAAACCCCATCTCTACTAAAAATACAAAACACTGGGTGTGGTGGTGCGCGCCTGTAGTCCCAGCTACTTGGAGGCTGAGGCAGGAGAATCGCTTGAACCCAGGAGGTGGAGGTTGCAGTGAGCCAACATCGCACTACCACACTCCAGCCTGGGTGGCAGAGCAAGGCCCTGTCTCAAAAAAAAATAAAAATAAAAAAGAAGTGGGGGTAAGGCATAAGGCCAAGCCACTTAGCACCCATGGTGGTGTGAGCCGCCTTCCTGGAGCTTCCCACCGTGGGTGGCAGTCCTGTTATATCGCAGCCCAGGTGAAGGGTGCCTGGGAGTTGTCCGGTGTAACTGGATGGAACTAAATATAGGAAGGCCAGAGTGGCTGTGATTCCTTTAGCCACTGTCCCCCATAAGTCCCACTTTGAGAGATTTTTCTGACCAAACCGAACTACATTAAGTGAAAAGTTCATTCATTTTCCCATGTTTTATTGATCAAAGGTATACCAAACTGCCAATCATAGCTTCTGATTGGGGTAAGACAGGCAGTGAACACATTGCGTGGATAATTTTTTTTTTTTAACAGCCCGAAGCAAAGAAATTTGAAATTTAACCTCTGAAATCCCATCCCGAAGGAAATGTACAACTTCCGTGTGTGTGTGTGTGTGTGTGTGTGTTTTAAATGGTGAAAATACCTTTGAGCGTTCGTTACTGTGGAGGGTCATTCTCCCCGTCTCTTACCTGATACCATTTCTGGGGCATCAGAGGCCCCAATCCATATTGAAAACATGAATGAAAAATGAGGATCAGTGTTCCGGTTGCTCAGGACTATCACCTGAGTGGGAGATTAGAGTTAAGCCTTAGGGCAAGGTTTAGGGGACAGTGGGGAGTGTTAAGGTTTGATTTTGTGTTTGAGTCAAACCTGGGGCTTCATCCTCACCTTTTTCCACTCTGCTTCTCTTCTTCCTCCACGCCACACCTGTCTCGCTCCCATCTCTCAAACAGGCCCAGCTTGCTGCCATCTGGGGGCCTCAGCCCTAAGTGCTTGCCCCTGCGCACGCAATGAGCTGTCTCCTTATTTTGGCCTCAGCACGAAAGACACCTCCTCCAGGAGGCCTCTCCTGATCACCTCAAATCTGTCCTCCTGACCTCCCACCAACTTCTCTCCTCCCTAATTGTCCTCTTATTTTCTTCGTTGCTCACACTGCTCTTGGAAATAGAACCTTGAGTTATCCTCTCTGCTGGAGGGTCAGCTCCGCGGGGACAGGTGCGGTCTCCTTCCTGTTCTCCGGCTGGCTCTCAGGACCCTGAACAGTGCCCGGTGCTGAAGGACCTTGGTGAGTTCTGGGGGTTGACGGCAAATTATTTCTCCTTCAGTAAAACAGGGGCAGTCACACCCTCCAGACAGGGCTGAGACTTAGGCTGCATGGACCGAGAGGGTTCACTGGTTGTTAAAATATTGGAATACTTCCCTGCTTCTCTAAGGGCCCCACTGGACACGGCTTGGCCTCTCACCTGAGACCCTCTTGGTTTGTTTGTTTGTTTTTTGAGACTGAGTTTCGCTCTGTCACCCAGGCTGGAGTACAATAGTTGATCTTGGCTCACCGCAACCTCCGCCTCCCAGGTGCAAGTGATTCTCGTGCCTCAGTCTCCCGAGTAGCTGGGATTACAGGCATGCACCACCATGCCTGGCTAATTTTTGTATTTTTAGTAGAGATGGGGTTTCACCACCATGTTGGTCAGGCTGGTCTCGAACTCCTGACCTCAAGTGATCCACTCACCTCGGCCTCCCAAAGTGCTGGGATTTCAGGTGCGAGCCACCATGCCCGGCTGAGACCCTCTTCTAATGAAAGGGTTAACTCGGGGCTCAGCAGGGGCCTGCTCTCACCTGTGCCCACCAGGGCTCCCATCCCTAGGAGTTGGTACCGCATGGTTGCAGGATCGATGCCATGCTTGTGAGGTGCTGGGCACAGCATCTGGCCTGTGGGAGACCAGCAGGAACCTTGGGCTGCCACCATGTGATTCTGTTTTGTTGGTGTCACCATTGGTCTTGGCCTATTCTGTGCTGGACCCTGTTGCACACACACATTCACTGGTCCAGTCTCGCAAACTAGACTTGAGTGACGACGCCCAGGGGCGGGTGAAACCGGAAGCACCACAGCACCCCCTGCCCCTCCCCGGCCCTCACCCGGCCCCTTCTCAGTTTCCCCTCTCGGCAGCTCTCAGGGCTCAGCGCCCACCAACGCCCACCCGAAACCACCTCTTCTGAACCCATCTGTGACCCGGCTTCTCTCGGGATCCCTGGCTCATTATAGATGTGTCTGGCCCACTTTCCTTCCAGCTTCCAACCCCAGGCTCTGCCCGCAGGGTTAGGGCCACACTTTCCCTCCCTGGGGCTCTCAAGGAGAAAGGGAAGACGGAGAGTCTGTCCCGGGCCCCCTGGCACTGAAAGAAGGAACCTTCATCTTCTCTCTCTCCGGAGTCCTCAGTTATTAGTCAGCGTTTTGGGGGATAACAAGGAAGGGGTGAAACTTCTGTGCTAATTTTAACATCTGGAAGGATCTTCAGTGTCCTGGACAGGGGCTACTTCTCCTTCTGGGTTTCTCTGCCCCTGATTCCTGATGTCCCTCTTCCTTGGGGCCCAAGTTTTGGGGTAGTGGACCGGGGAGGTGGAGGGGAGGGTCACGGTGACCTCCCAGAGGCCTCTGTATCTGCCCTCCCCCTCCCTGCACCCAAGATGCAGCGCAGCTTCACAGCTCTAAATGCATCCCCAGCACCTGCTGCCAACACCTGGGGGAGGTGAGAGGTGAGTGGGGAGGGAGGCTGTGGGCTGTGCCCTCTGCCCTTCCCAGGTGCCTCCACCTGCCAGGTCTGGACCAGGGACGAAAGCTAGGAACTGACCTATTCTCCATCTCCCTCAGGGTCCCCCCAGCCCAGGCCTGTGCATGCAAACACCATCCTGGCTCCTCCCAGAGCCTCAATGGTCTCTTCTGGAAAATGGGTTTGGGGGTTCTTTTCATGAGGTGGAGGGGCTGACGAAGCGGGCACACAGCAGGGTTCAAGAAAGGTCCTCTGTCCCCTCCCCTACTCCGTCTACTCCCCGGGCTCTTGCCATCCAGTCTTGGGCCCTCAAAGCTCCAGTTCTGCAGCTTCTCTCCCCTCCCCCAAGATCTTTCTCCTCCCCCATCCCCCCCGACGGGTCCTTCCCTACGTCTTCCATCCTGTCATCTCTGTCCGACTTAGTTCCTCCTGCCTCTTCCGGGTCCTGCCAGCTTCCCCTGCTCTTCCTGACAACACCCACCCCACTCCCCGTTCTTCTCCCCGCAGCCCCCGCTGCCCTCCAGGCCCCTCTGTCCCCTACAGCCCTCAAAGCTGGGCCTTCCCTCCTTCCTCTCTCCCCTCACTTCCCTGCCCCTGGGCCTCTCCTGCCCATCTCTCTACCAATCTCTCCCTCCACTCCTCTTCTCCCTCCTTTCCTCTTCCTCTACCCACTCTCCCTGCTCCCCCGCCCTCCCCTCCCCTTCATCCAGGACGTTATTGCAGGAGTTTCCCCACCACCCCCTCCCCTCCCCCCCACACCCTCTCCCCTTTCCCTCTTCTCTTCCCTGCTCCCTCCCCTTTTTCTCCCCTTCTTTCCTCCACCCCCTTCCCACTTCCTTCCTTCTTTCCTCCCCTTCCCTCTTCTTTCCTCCCCCCTTCCCCTTCCCTCCCGTCTCCCTCTCCTTTCTTCCCTCCCTCTCCCATCCTCTCCAGTTCTTCCCCCCTCTTTCCTTCCTCCCTCTCCACGCTGCCCTCCCTCTCTCCCCCCTCCTCTCCTCCCGGGCCTCCCTCCCTGCTCCCTCCCTCCGCCCGCCCGCTCCCACCATCATCAGTATTCCGCTCCCGTCTCCGCCGCTCTCGGCTGCTCTCGGTCGCTGCCGCACCGTCCGAGGCGGGGGCCGGGGCCGGGGCCGGGGCCTGGGGGGGGGTGGGGTGGGGGGAGAGCGGCGCCGGCGGGCCCGAGGAGGGAGGAAGGAAGGAAGGAAGGCTGGAAGGAAGGAAGCCAGGAAAGAAAGAAGGAAAGAAAGGAAGGCAAGAAGGAAGGCGGGCGGCGGGCGAGGGCGCCGGGGCCGGACGGCAGGCGGGCGCGAGGCAAGGAGGCAGAGCGGCCCCCCCAGCCCCACCGCCGCCGCTGCGGAAGCCCCCTCCCCACCCAGGAGCCGGGGAGGGGGGAGAGCGCGAGAGGCTCCGGGCCCGGCCGCAGCCCCGCCCCCCGCGCCTCCCCGCAGCGGGCCTTGCACCCCAAATTCCTCAGCCTCATTGGGGGGGTCCTCCCCCCACGGGCCGGGCATGCTGCCCCCCGGAAGGAACCCCTCTCCTCGCTGTGAGTAGCCGCCAAGGGGCATGGGTCGGGGGCGGGGGCCGGAGGCGGAACCGCGGGGGGTGGGTGGGGGGCATTCGCTAATTGGGGGACAGTGGTCTTAGGCCTCCTCCGGGATGGGGGGATGGCAGAGGACAGGGGGCGGGGCCTAATGGGAGGCAGAAGCCGGTTGGGGAGGCGACTGGGTGGGGGTTCTCCGGGCCGGGCGAGTTCTGTGCTGGGTGGGGGGGGTTGTCGCCGCTGCCTGGGGACAGGTTGTGGGGGGTGCGTCCGGCGGTCGCTGCGTATCCAGCTATGGGGCTGAGGAAGTAGGCTTAGGGTGGGGGGTTCTCCGGGCGTAGGTCCGGGCCCCCCTTTCTGGGGCGGGAGTCCAGGTTATTCCTCTCCCCATGGCCCCTCCCACCCTCCACACCGCTGCTGCTTGGGGTGGGGGGGGCACGCCAGTGATGGGGAGGGGGGAGAGGCGGGCACGGGGTTTCCTTGGTGACCGCGCCTGGCAAGAGCGGTTGCCGTGGCAACCGGGGAGAACCGGGGAGTTTGGGAAGTGAAAATGGGAAAGACAGAGGGGGTGATTGGGGAGTGAGACAGCCCCCTCCCCAGTCTTCAGCCCGTCTCCCTCTGGGGTCACCTCGCCTCTCCTAATGGGCAGCTCGGACCCCTGCCCCTCCCTCTCTCCAAGACCCCCGGTTCCCTGACCCCAGTCGGCTTTGGGGCCTTGTATCCTTGGGCACATGTCTCTCCAGGACCACTGCCTCTCCCACCTCCCTCCGCCCTCCCCTCCTGGAAATCTCTCCTCCTGGGGACCCCCGCCCCCCATTTGCTACCTCCTCACCAGGCTTCCGACCCTCACACCTGCTCTTCTAGGACCTTCTAAGGCACGGCACCTGCCCCTCAGGATTCTCTAACCCCCATCTCTGACAATACCCCAGATATCCCTCTCCAGACCCTCTGTCCAGGAGACCCTCACTTCAGCCGCCCTCTCCTCCAGCTCCCTCCTCCCACTACCTCCCCGCTCCTCTTTGGGCCTTGCACCCCAGCCTCTCCCCTTTCTCCCCAACACCCCCAGTCGCCTTCTCCTTAGCCCATCACTCTCTGAAACCTCCTTCTATGACCTTTCTTCACCCAGAGACCCCATCCATCCTTGTCTCCTCACCCCATAGTACTCCGCAATCTCAGACCCCTCAATCCTAGCTCTCTCCTTTTGGGAACCTCTCCTTCCAACTCACCATCAATCCCGGGCTCTCAGGGTTCCCCCATCTCCATGCCCCTGCCTCCCTGGGGTCCTGTCCTGCCAGGGGCCCAGCCAGTCTCTCTCCAGGACTCCGAGTCTCCATAGCCCAGGATGGCCTCTTGCCCACCCCTCCACCCCTTCGCCTCCTCTCTGCACCCCCATCTCCTTCCCCAGACTTCCTCACCTCTGCTCTCCCCCTGAGTGCCCTCCCCTCCTCCCTGCCCCCTCCCTGCAGCCTCTGGCGACTTTCTCTCCGGGTGGGGAATTCCCCTGGGGAGAGCCCAGCTGGGAAGGGGGAGGGGGAAGGGAGCCTCGGGGCTGCCCCTCGGCCCCCTCCCCGCCCCCCTCTCCAGCTGGGAGCTGCAGTGGCGCCTCCGCAGCGCCCCATTGCTATGCGCCTCACATCCCAAGTCCCGGCCGCGCAGCCGCCAGACAGGAACTCGGGCTCCAGGCAGCTGGGAGTAGCCGGAGCCGGCTTCCCTCCTGGTCCAGGAGCCTGAAAACTCCCGCCCCCCACCCCGGACCGCGGCCAGGACGGCACCTCCCTCTTCCTGTAGCATCTTCCACAGCCTTCGCCTTCTAACCTGCCTTTCCGCAGCCTCCACTTCCCCTTCCCACCTTCTTCCTCTTCTTCCTCCTCCCTGGGGCTCCTCTCCTCCTGGCCACCCAATTGTCCAAACGCACACAGAGAAAGGAGGGACGGAGAGTGAAGCTGCCGAAAGGCGGGAGAGAGACACAAGGAAGGGAAGGGTGGGAGCCAGGGAGGGAGGCACACAAGGAGAGAGGGGACCCAGCCTCCGAAACAGACGTACAGGCAATTAGGGCATCAGCGCGGAGTCACGGAGTTACTCACTTAATTTTCAAAAGAAAGAGAGAGGGAGCCGGGGACACACGCCACTCCCACCCAGAGAGCAGACACGCGAGCCAGGCAGAGACGCAGGGAGCCACAGACTCAGGGAGGGTGGGACAGACCCACGAGGTGCCTGCTGGGGCCAGCAGGAAGCTGGGGGACACTGGCCACCAGAGCTCTGGAGGGTTAGAGGCCGATTCTGACTCGTCAGAGGGACCCCAAGTCAGCGATAGAGAGTGGGAGCCTGCGAGGAAGACACGGGGCACGTGGAGGCAAAGATTGCCACACAGGAACACACAGTCATTCACTGGCAGCCAGAGACCCCATGTGGAACCAGAGAGGCCGAACTGCAGACGCAGCCCCCACACTCAGTCAGCCAGTGGTCAGGAGACAGAGGGAGCAGTCCCCAGACCTGTAGTCTTGTGTCACATGGAGACACACACACAGTCCTTCATACACAGACCTGGAGGGAGAGACAAAGGCAGGAGGCCCGTGCCTCGTGGTCCTGTGGCCTCGTGGCCTCACACTTATGGACAGACACACAGCAAAAGGCATGGAGGTGGCCCCAGAGCTACAGAGATGCAGCCCCAGGTGCCGTAAGACAGTCACAGAGCTGCGCACACACTAAACCTAGTGCCAGCGTCGGGGGCATGCGTGTGTACTGCAGGGAGGGCCAGCCCCGTCGGGCTCCAGCAGTCACCCTTAATCCCACTCAGAGACAGCCCGGAGAATGTACTCTCCCCACGGGGCTCCTCAGGGACCTCCTCGCCGTCCGTCCGAGAGGTCAGCAGAATTGACATCAGGTATCAGAGGGCGCTGATGTCTCTGTCACAGGCAGAGCCTGTGCACACAGGTGCCCACACACACACCGTCAGGGCCCCTGCAGAGAGGCCGATCTTCAGGCAGAGGTGCTGTGGGGTGGGGGTGGGGGTGGGGTGGCCGCTGAATCCTCAGTCCCTTCTGGAACCCTGGCCCTGCTTTCTTGCCAGGGACTCCACCCCCTCAATCACCTGTGTCACCTGCTAGGACACCTGCTGGGTAGCTCACACAGGCTCTCTCTCTCCATCCTCTCTCCCGACGTTTCATCCTTTCCCACCCCACTCTCTCTGGCCGGGCGTCTGTCCAGAGGTGTCACCTGGACCTCCTGTCTCTGTCAAGCCGTCTCATCTCTTCATCTCCTCTCATCTTCCCTGGGACTGACCCTTTGCCCTCCCAGCCCCCGGTGTCTTGCTGGCCTGGCCCATCCGTCTAGTCTGTGGACTCATTCATCAGTCTTTCCCTCTTCCACCCCATCTGCTGTGAAACCTGCCTCTATTTCTGTCTCTGCTCGACACCGCTCTCTGTGCCTGTCTTCTTTGTCCCTCTGTGTCACTCGCCCTCACCTCTGCTGCTGTTCTTGCCAGCCTGTCTGCCTCCCCGCCTCCCCTGCTCCTTCCCTGTGGTTCCCTCTCCCCACATCCCTGAGGATTCACTTTCGCCGGGGTCCTCTGGGCGGCCCGAGAGGGTTATTTCCCCCCAGCGCCTTCAACATGTTTAATTTGTTGCCAACATTTTTTAAATTCGAGATTTCGCATAAAAATCTAGACTGCTAGCTTTTGGAATCTTCTTCCCCCTGGGTAACTGTGGGCTATGCTCAGGTGTGCAGCGCCACCACGCCCCACTCTCCCCTCTAACCAGCACCGTGATCATCTTCCCTGCTGGGCTCCATAGACAGAGGAGTTTGCAACCTCTGCTGTTTGCTCCTCTTCCTCTCTGCTCCGTCTCTTTGTGCCCCATCACCCTCTCCACTCTCCTTCCCTTGGTTTCCCTTGCGGGGTCCTCTTTCTGCCCCTCCTCCTTCATTCCCCCATCAGTTTGCCCTAACTCCAAGCCTCACTTTGGGCCCTGTTTCCACTTAAATGGCCTCCTTTCCTTGGAAAAGCAGGAAGAGTCTTATCTTTATCTGGGAGAAGTGGTTCTTAAGACTGCCAGGGCGCAGAGCACACGCCCATTCTCCAGGGCCAGGGTCTGCTGTGAAACTGCCAGCCCCTCACAGTGTTGGAGGGTCAGCGTTGTGTGAAGCCACCATGTTGCAGCCTGTCCTTCTCAGCTGGCTGATGGCTGGGGTGGGCCACAGACCCCACACTCTTGCCCCCAGCGTGTGGCATCACAGCCTGTACATAGGCAGGGGGTAGGCTTCCCTGTGCACCAGGCTGCATATTTGGCCCCAGAGCAGGTGGAGAGCAGGGGCTGTCTTAGAGGACCTGGCATGTAGACCGTGTTTCCGGAGGAAGAGGGCCTCACCTCCAGATAGGGGTGCAGAGGACAGGGCTCCCCTTTGTGCCTGGCAGCACTCAAGCCCAGCAGCAGCCCCTCCACCATCACCCTTGCTGGGTATAGGGGGCACGTCTTTGTGTCCCCTCTGGCAGGGTTCGGGAAACCTCATTAACTCTGAGTTTGGAGACCCTCTGTCCCCACTGGGGAGAACCTCCCTTTCCTTCCAGTCCCAGTTCCTGAGGCTGGGCTGGCTCTGCCAGACAGGGGGTGGCAGGAGAGTAAGAAGAGTGGCAGGATGCCCCTTGTTGCCTGGAAACCCACACACAACTGTTGTCATGGCAGGCAGAGGTGGAGGGGCTGCCTCGGAGGCCCACGAGATGGGCTGGTGGGGGCTCGCCACTGGGAGACAGGCAGGAGCCCACAGGGGACTGCTGAGAGTGAGAATCGGGGGTGTCTGGTAGTATCTGGGATCCTGGCGGGGGGTTGAGGACTAAGTATGAGACCTAGACAGAGACAGGCCAGGCACAGTGGTTCACACCTGTAATCTCAACACTTTGGGAGGTTGAGGTGGGTGGATCACCTGAGGTCGGGAGTTTGAGACCAGCCTGGCCAACATGGTGAAACCTGTCTCTACTAAAAATGCAAAATTAGCCAGGCATGGTGGTATGAGTCTGTAATCCCAGCTACCCGGGAGACTGAGGCAGGAGAATTGCTTAAACCTGGGAGGTGGAGGTTGCAGTGAGCCGAGATCATGCCGTTGTACTCCAGCCTGGATGACAAGAGCAAAACTCCATAGAAAAAAAACAAAAACAAAAAACCTAGATGGAGAGGAGGAAAGGAGTGAGGCAGGGCAGGAGGGGGCAGCAGCCGCAGCCACTCCCAGGCTCACTGTGCCCCCCAGATGCTGTGCCAGCCCGGGGAGTTGAGCTTAGGCCCCAGAGCTCTTGTTCAAACACTGTAAAGGTCAGAAGGCTGTGCAGCCACGGCTCCACTGGAGAGGCCAGCCCCAGGTGGTAAATGCAGAGGAGATTGGCCCTTCCCTTGCCTCGAGCCCTCTCTCCAGAGCCAGAAATGATCATGATCGTAGCTAACTGATGAAGAGCGTGCCACGAGCCAGGCTTAGTGCTCAGCCTTGTATGTGGCTGTCTTCCACGTTTTCCTTGGGCAACCCTGCAAGGAGGCACAGCCATCATTCCTGGATCGACAGATGGGGAAACTGAGGCCCAGAGAGGTGGGGTTCCTTGCCCCAAATTATACACCTAGAAGTGGCAGAGCCAGGATGACAAACCCTGGTGTGGGCCACGCTACAGGTCGCCTCCCCCTATGAGACAATTGCTTTACAGAGGGGAAAACTGAGGCCAAGAGAGGAGAATGCACTGGTCCATTGGGCCCTCCAAGTGGCAATTAGAGTCTCACTCTGTCGACCAGGCTGGAGTGCAGTGGCGCAATCTCGGCTCACTGCAACCTCTGCCTCCTGGGTTCAAGCAATTCTCCTGCCTCAGCCTCCCGAGTAGCTGAGACTACAGGCACGCATCACTACACCTGGCTAATTTTTTTTTTTTTTTTTGTATTTTATAGTAGATACACCATTTCACTGTGTTAGCCAGGCTGGTCTCAAACTCCTGACCTCAAGTGATCCACCTGCCTCAGCCTCCCAAAGTGCTGGGATTACAGGTGTGAGCCACTGCACCCGGCCATAAAATTGTTCATAATCACAATAATTAGGTTGTTACTAACAATACACTCGTAGGTTAGACCATTGGAGTTGGGGAAGGACAGGGTCTTGCTCTGTTACCCATGCTGAAGTGCAGTGGCACAACCACAGCTCACTGCAGCCTCGACCTCCTGGGCTCAAGCGATCCTCCCACCTCAGCCTCCCGAGTAGCTGGGATTACAGGCATGCACCACCACACCCGGCTAATTTTTGTATTTTTTGTAGAGAGGGGAGTCTCACTATGTTGCCCAGGCTGGTCTGAAACTCCTGAGCTCATGCGATCCTCTTGCCTTGGCCTCCCAAAGTGCTGGGATTACAGGCATAAGCCACCACGGCCAGCAAGATTAGACGTTTGAAGGCACTGAAGCTCTCACAGCTCAGGGGCTGTCAGGTTCTTAATCTTGTTTATGCCTCTAAAGCACCAGAAGGGAAAGGATTCCCCCACGCTGGTTCTCACAGTGGGGTGTGACATCAGCCCTCACCAACGTGGGGTTGTAGGATCTTGTTGCGGGAACAGCAAAGACCCCAGATGTAATCCCGTGGGCCCCCTGCTCCTTGACAGATGAGTGGTTTCGATCCAGCCAGAACTGCTGGATTTACAATGGTGGAGAAGTGGCGGGGCTCGGTGGGGAGGGGCTGAGTCACGGAATGGGAAAACTGTTCATTCTTCTGACCCGTAAGAATAAATAACTTTTTTTTTTTTTTTTTTAAGACGGAGTCTCGCTCTGTCACCCAGGCTGGAGTGCAATGGCACTATCTTGGCTCACTGCAACCTCCACCTCCCAGGTTCAAGCGATTCTCCTGTCTCAACCTCTTGAGTAGCTGGGATTACAGGCGCGTGCCACAGCTCCTGGCTAATTTTTGGTATTTTTAGTAGAGATGGGGGTTTAACTATGTTGGCTGGGCTGGTCTCGAACTCCTGACCTCAAGTGATCTGCCCGTCTTGGCTTCCCAAAGTACTGGGATTATAGGCCTGAGCTACTGCGCCCAGCTGAGAATAAATGTTAACTTTTAATGTAGCTGTCACTTAAGTGTCAAGCACTGTACATGGTCACCAGGAACCCCAACAAGCTATGAATAGGTGTCATTATCTTCACAGACCGCAAGGCGGAGCCTGGGGCAGGGGACACAGGGAGAAAGTGGTCAGCCAGAGTTTAAACCCAGTTTTCCTTGACACCAACGCTCTTTCCACCTCTCCATCCTTCCTCTTCACAGGACAGTGTGATGAGGTGGACGAGGAGAAGGAGGATTTCTGGATCCTAGAATAAGTTCACTGAGCATTTTCCTTTTATGCCCCAGGCATTTCCCTAAACTCATCACAGATGTCAGACCTTCCCCACCTACAGATGAGCAGACCGAGGCCCTGAGGGGTGAAGTTCCCTTTGCAAGCCAACGTAGCTAGTAACTGTGGCAGCTGAGGTTCAAACCCAGGTCTAGTTGATTCCAAGGCCCGCCCAGAGCCACACCCCTATGCAGAGCTCAGGAGAGAAGAGGAGGGGGCTTCATTCTTCATCCTGAACTGGAATATAGGAGTGAGATGGGCACTTAGAGACCCTTCAGCCCGTTGCTGTGAGACCCGCATCCCCTGGGAAACAGAATGACAGTCTTGCCCTAGATACGGCGATGCAGAATCTGCAGTTTTTTGTTATTATTATTATTTTTATTATTTTGAGACAGAGTCTCACTCTGTCACCGAGGCTGGAGTGCAGTGGTGCGATCTCGGCTCACTGCAACCTCTCGGGTTCAAGCAATTCTCCTGCCTTAGCCTCCCGAGTAGCTGAAACTACAGGCAGGTGCCTCCACGTCCAGCTAATTTTTGTATTTTTATTAGAGACAGGGTTTCACCATGTTGGTCAGGCTGGTCTCAAAACTCCTGACCTCAAGTGACCTGCCCGCCTCAGCCTCCCAGAGTGCTGGGATTACAGGCGTGAGCCACCGCGTCCCACCAGAATCTGCCTCTTAACAAGATTCCCAGGCAGCTGGACACACATTCACGTCTGAGAAACGTGGCTCCAGTTCACATCGTTTTCAGCTTTTTGTGACTTTAAGCAGCACCCTTTTGTTGTGAACAAAATACGCACAACCCTGTGAGAGAAAACGGATCGGATCAGCGTCCTTCCTAGGTGGGACCCCTATGAGTGCAGCAGGCTGGGGCCACGCCCCTCCCCACCTGCAAACTGACTCTCACACCCCACTGCCCGAGCCTTGGCAACAAATACTGTTGTAAAAACCACCAGTGCCAGGCCAGGGCCCTGTTCTCTTCCGGGGTGAATTCAGTTCAGGGGTGTTAAGCTGTCCCATCCCAGCACAGAGCCACAGTCCGGGGGCCTGGAAGTTCAGTTTCCTTTCTTTTCTTTTTTTTAAGATGGAGTCTCACTCTGTCACCCAGGCTGGAGTGCAGTGGCGCCATCTCGGCTCACGGCAAGCTCCGCCTCCCGGGTTCAAGTGATTCCCCTTTCTCAGCCTCCCGAGTAGCTGGGATTACAGGCGCCCGCCACCATGCACGGCTAATTTTGTATTTTTAGTAGAGGTGGAATTTCATCATGTTGGTCAGGCTGGTCTCAAACTCCTGACCTCAGGTGATCCACCCACCTTGGCCTCCTAAAGTGCTGGGATTACAGGCGTCAGCCACCGCGCCCGGCCCTCTTTTCTTTTTCTTTTCTTTTTTTTTTTTTTTTGGAAGTTCAGATTTTGTCCCAAAGCCTGCCCAAATCTGGCTACCATGGGTATGGCAATGACCTCACCATGCCTCAGTGTGCCCTTCTGTAAAATGGGCAGCAGTAGCTCTCGCCGTGGGTCCTTGTAGGGACTGAATGAGCTCTTGCAGCTGGCTCCTGCAGCGCAGGCCTGGCGCAGGCAACCAAGGCAGAGCTGGCCAGGTACTCAGGCCTCACACTCTCCGTAATGTTCTGTTTCTCCGGCTATCATCTCCCTGGCTTCTCCATGAGTCCTACAAGAGCCCTGTGAGGTAGCTGGGCAGGGCCAAGGAGCAGACAGAGCAGCACTTCAGGGACTCAGGCAGAAGCAGTTCCAAGCAGCATCAGTGGTTAGATCCATGCTGTCCGACGCAGTAGCCGCCACAGCCACTGCTACGCGTGAGCAACAGTCACATCAAATGAAATGAAGAATTCGGTCCCTGGCCACCCTCAACACATGTCACGTGCTCCATGGCCTCGTGTGGCCGGTGGCCGCCAGTGCTGGACAGCATGGAGAGAACATTTGCATCACTGCAGGGAGTCTATTGGATGGTGATGCACTGAAATATTGAAATACAGGCAGGTGCTGCAGCTCACGCTTATAATCCAGCACTTTGGGAGGCTGAGGCCGGAGGATTGTTTGAGCCCGGGAGTTTGAGACCAGCCTGGGCAACATGGCAAAAGCCCTTCTCTACAAAAATACAAAAAAATTAGCCGGGGGTAGTGGTCCGCGCCTGTAGTCGGCTACTTGGGAGGCTGAGGTAGGAGGATCACCTGGGCCTGGGAGGTGGAGGCTGCAGTGAGCCAAGATCATGCCACTGCACTCCAGCAGAAATTTATGTGTGTGTGTGTGTGTGTATGTATGTGCATGTATATATGTATGTGTGTGTGTGTATATACATATATGTATGTATACAGTTGACTCCTGACCAACTTGGGGGCTAGGGATGCCAGCCCTCTATGCAGTTGAAAATCTGCATGTAGGCTGGGCGCGGTGGCTTAAGCCTGTAATCCCAGCACTTTGGGAGCCCGAGGCGGGCGGATCACGAGGTCAGGAGATCGAGACCATCCTGGCTAACACAGTGAAACCCCGTCTCTACTAAAAAAAATACAAAAAGACTAGCAGGGCGAGGTGGTGGGCGCTTGTAGTCCCAGCTACTCGGGAGGCTGAGGCAGGAGAATGGCGTGAACCCGGGAGGCGGAGCTTGCAGTGAGCTGAGATCCGGCCACTGCACTCCAGCCTGGGCGACAGAGCAAGACTCCGTCTCAAAAAAAAAAAAAGAAAAAAGAAAAAAGAAAATCTGCATGTAACTTTTGACTCCCCTAAAACTTAACTACGAATAGTGTCCTGTTGATTGGATGTCCTGCCAGTAACATACACATTCAGTTAACACGTTCTGTGTGTTAAATGTATTCTATCTCGAATTCTGACAATAAAGTGAGCTACAGAAAAGAACATGTTATTGAGAAAATGCTAAGGAAGAGAAAATACATTTACTAGCCACTAAGTGGAGTGTATCATCGTAAAGGGCTCCCCGATCATCTTCACGTTGAGTAGGCTGTGAGCAGGTGGGGGGTGGGGGGAGCGTTGTCTTGCTGTCTGCGGAGTGGCAGAGGCGGGAGAAAGTCCACATATAAGTGGACCACGCGGTTCAAACCCCAGTCCTTCAAGGGTCAACTGTAGTCCTCCACTCGCTGGTAAATAGCTCACCTCAGCCCTTCCTGGGTCCCCACTGCCCCCCCAGCCAGCCCCCACCCAGCCCTCTGTCTTCTGAAACCTGCTGTTAATTCCCGTTTCTCCAATGAGGAAACTGAGTGACCGCAGGGTACTGTTCCTAGCAGAAAATTGGCAGCACCACGGGGTCGGAGCCCAGGTTTCTTCTTTTCCCAGCTGCCAGCCAGGCTCTGAGTCCTATATCTCACTTGTTGGTCACTTGCTGTATGCCAGGCCCCTCCTTGGGCCCCCTTGCCACAGCCCCGTGCAGCAGCATCAGAGAGGCTGCAGCTGGCCCAAGGTGGCACAGCCAGGGACTGGACAGGAGCCGGGCGGGCAGCATGTCCCCTGCTCACCTGCTGCCCTGTGGGTGTGACCAGAGTGAGGCACGTGGAGATTGGGGCTGGGGGGCCTGTGGCAGGGACCTTTGCATTCTCTTCTTCCCGTAACTGCTTCCCACCCCGACATCCTCTTGGCTTTGGAATTTGACCCCAGATCTATAAGAAGAGCCTGACTCCTCCCTCTCCCTCACCTCCTACACCGCCTTCAGGTTCTGCCACTTTTACAAATTTGCTTTATCTGTTCACTCTTTCCCTTCTCTGCATCCCCGTGGCTCCAGCCGCGGCCTCATCCTCTACCCCCGGACCCTTGGCGCAGTTCCTCCTTGACCTCCAGCCGTCCCCGCTCCAGTCCACTCAGAGGGGCCCTTCACCCCCCAGAGCTGAGCCTGCCCCTCTGTTGTCACAGCCCGATGTGGGAGGAAGGAGGCCCTCCGGCCCATTGCCACGGCTTCTGTAACAGCTCGACATTCCCTCCTCCCAGCTTCCCTCCTGGACGTTCCGGAGCCCACCCTGTGCCCACCCTCTCACTTAGCCCCCACCCCCACACTCGCCTCCCTAGAGACACCGGGCTCCTTGCATCGGGTGCCAGCAGAGGAACTGCCGGTAGGGGGCGCTGGCTCGCTCCTTCCTGCAGGAAGTACTGAGGCTCGGAGGGGCCGGCGCTGTGGCAGGTCCTGAGGATGCAGCCGTGAACGCCCCGACAAAGCCCTCAGGAGCTCCCCTCGTAGCAGGAAGGCAGGCAAGGAACGCAGGAACAAATCACCAAGCATCAGGTGCTGGGTGGCCGTGACACGAGCTGTGAAGAAAAAAGGAAGTGCAAGGGATAGGGATGGTAGGGGAGCTCAAAGAAGACCTCCTGGAGGCGTCATGGGAACGCAGAGCCGCCTTGACGGCAGGAAGAGCACCCCTGGCTGGCCGAGGGCACAGCAGGGGCAAAGACCTCTCAGGGGAACGGACCTGGTGTGGATGGGAGGAACCTGGGTGGGAGGCGCCTGGTGGGTGGGAGGAGCCTGGGGGAGGCTGGCGTGGCTGCACGGGAAAGGACAGCCCCCCTCCAAGCAAGTCACCACCTCACCCCCACCCACTGCACCTCACCCCCACCCCGACTGTACCCCCACTGCACGGGCCACCTATTGGTCCTGCTGCCCAGTGGCCTGTGGTCCAGGAAACTCTTGAGCTGAGCCAAGCACCCCTAGTCTTGCTTCCTCATCAGCAGCTCCTAGTGGGCCTGGACTGCCCTTTCGCTAAGGTTCTTCTACCTCGAAACATAGAAGCCTGACAATTCTTGGGGCTGTGGGGTTGCTTTTATTTTGAAAGCATTCAGGACATGGATTGGCTCAGAAAAGCACACACGGGAAGTCTCACCCCTCCCTGACGCCAGCGCTGCCTGTCCCCTCCCCCTGAACCCAGGTCTGTCCCATAGGACCGGCTTCCAGGGACAGAAGGGCTCATCCCACCCCGGCCCGGATCCCTCTCCACCCTCTGGGCTCCAGGCTCCACTTCTGCCCCCGTCCCTCGAAGTGGGAAAGTTCTTCTCTAGCTCTAACCTCCAGGCCTCTTGTTGCAATGATAGTCAATTTCCTATCTTCCCTCTGGCCATCTGAATGTACCCCCCCACCCCCACCCCCACCCCAAAAAATGAGTGCGCCTGACAGGAACGTTCCCTGCCTCCCATTTCTCCTCACCCCGCCTCCCCTGGGTCCCCGAGTTTCCGATCTGCCATCTGCCTGAATCCTCCCAGGCACAGTGCCCGAGATCTCTCAGAGCTGGGGCTGGGGAGGATGGCGAAGCCGGTGAGGACTCAGATTCACGCCTCGAGCGCCCAGGTCCTCCCAGCCTCTGCCTTCCCCTGGATCTCAGCTCCATCTCGGGGCCTCCTGTCCTCCTTCCCCTTTCATGCCTCCTTATATGCCTGTGTCTGTCTCCCTGTGACTCTGCCACTCTCTGCCCCTCGTAATTCTCCTCTTTAGGGGCCTTCTGTGTCTGCACCTCTGGCTTGTTCCTTGCACCATGTGAGGGAGGAGAACAGGTGTACCCTTGTGATGGGTCCTCTCCCGGGGCAGCTGGGGTGGGAGAGGCAACCGTGGTGACCTGGCCAAGTTCCAGGCCTGGGTTCCAATGCCAGCTGTGCTGCCTGAGGGCTGCGTAACCTTTGACAAGTGCTGCCCGCCTCTGAATCTGCTTCTGCACGTAAAATGGGCACAAGAACCATCCCTTCCTCCCAGAGTCGTGGGGAGAGGCCAGCAGCTCGACGAGTGGACAGCATGGCACCCACATGTAATCAGTACTCCCCACCACTACTAGGGGTGCGTGGGGGCAGTGGGCAGTCCACGGAGCCTCCAGCAGCGGGGCATGAAGCCATGATGGGGTGTCAGGCATGTCATGTCCTGTGCAGTGCGGGTGACTGCAGGGGCTGAGGAAGGGTGGCTGTTCAGGATGACTGTGACCTTGCCTGCACCCTGCCCCCCACACACAGGCAACCTCCATGGGAATTGTTGCTGTTATCAGGCCAGTCTTGGGGGTCTTTGGGGCCCCTGGACTCTAGCGAGGCTGGCCTGGGAGGGGCCACTTCCTAGCCGTGTGTTTCGCCTCAGGCAACTGACAGCACCTCTGTGTGTTTCAGCTTTCCTAGCTGTGAACTGGGTGTAATGGCAGTCTTCTCTCAGAGGGTTGATGCACACTGCAGCAGCTAATGCAAGTAAAGCTCCCAGAATGGTGCCCAGTCAGTGCCAGATGTGTGTTGGACGTTACCACCTTTGGTGGGGTGGTTATTCAGTGAGTTCACACAAGTCAGATGTGTGTGCCATGCCTGGCTTTGAGAATGTGTGCGGAAGAGATGAGGTTAGCCGGCATTCCTGTTATCCGGGTCAGAGGGCTGTATCTGGGGACAGCTGGGGCCAGGTGCCCCCTCAGCGTGCAGCTGTATCCAGGAGTGTAGCTTACACAGGTGGTACCTGAGGTTTGGGCAGAGTGGTAGCTTTCCTCTGGGTGCACGGAGCTGCGCTGGCACCTCCTGTTTGGAATCTGAGATGTAGTATCTAGGACTTAGCCATCCGGGTTGTGCTGGGGCATGGAAGGTGACCCGGGGCATGGAGGGTGACCCAGGACATTGGTGTCCAGCTGGCAACAGCTGCATCACGGCGTGAGGTGTGGTTCCTCATCCAGGTATCAGCCCACACCTGTCATCCCAGCACTTTGGGAGGCCAAGGCAGGCGGATCACTGGAGGTCAGGAGTTCAAGACCAGCCTGGCCTACATGGTAAAACCCCAATTCTAACTAAAAATATAAAAATTAGCCAGGCGTGGTGGTGGGCGCCTGTAGTCTCAGCTACTCGGGAGGCTGGGGCAGGAGAAGTGCCTGAACCCAGGAAGTAGAGGTTACAGTGAGCTGTGATTGTGCCACTGCACTCCAGCCTGGGCAACAGAGTGAGACTCTGTCTTAAAAAAAAGGTGCTGCCTCCGCCAGCAGGCCTCCTGGGATGGAAGGGGACCTGGGGACCAAGGGCGTCCAGGGCTGGGCGGCCTGGCTCGGTGTGCAGAACCAAGAGTGGGGGTGTCTGTGTGTGAGCGTGGGGGGAAGTAGACTCCCAGTGGTGATCGCGTACCCATCCATCCCTGAACCCAGTGTTTGTGAGCAACTGCCATGTGTCAGGCACTGTTGTGGGTCCTGGGAACCAAAGGGTCACAAACTGGCTGCCCTCGGGAAACTTGCATTCAAGCGCACGGGCCCGTATAAAAGCTCAGACGCTGATAAATGTCACGGAGAAAAACGAAACAGAGAAGGTTCTGGAGACGGATGGGGGTGCTGTCTGATGCAGGGCGGTCTGGACAGCCTCACTGAGATGGTAGCATTGGAGCACAGACCTGATAGAGAGCAAGGCAAGAGCCCTGTGGACAACCCGAGAAGAGCATTCCAGGCAGAGGGAAGAGCAGGTGCAAAGGCCCTGGGGCCAGGGTGTGCATGGCCTGGAAATGACGAGTGAGCAGGGGGAGGAGGGAAGCGATGAGGTCAGAGAAGGAGCTGAGTGGAGAGTGGGGGCCTGAAAACTGCGGTGAAGTCCTCACCTCTGCTCTGAGTGGGAAGGGAGCCTTGGAAGGCTGTGGAGCAGAGGCAGGGCAGGGTCCATTGGGTGTTGACAGGATCCCTCTCGCCGCCCATGGGGAACGC
This sequence comes from Chlorocebus sabaeus, assembly GCF_047675955.1. Taxonomy (NCBI): domain Eukaryota; kingdom Metazoa; phylum Chordata; class Mammalia; order Primates; family Cercopithecidae; genus Chlorocebus; species Chlorocebus sabaeus. The sequence goes on from NC_132909.1 coordinate 7,527,011, forward strand.
ACAGGGAGTGGGGATGAAGGTAGAAATGGGGAGGCTGGATGGGAGGACACTGTAATCGTCCAAGAGGGAGATGGGAGCCAGGCC